>NW_010412500.1:367-11515 GCF_000710305.1 Buceros rhinoceros silvestris | reverse complement strand
TGCTGAAGTGCAGTTAGAAGGTAAGATAGTAAACAAAACAGGCTTGGATGAAATCGGGCAAATGAGACAACAGCCTATTGAGGCAGTAGTCCCAGAACTTACAAATACTTGGGTGCACTGCTTGAAATGGAAGTGGACTTCAGTAACTTGATAGAGTAGTCCCAGAACTTACAAATACTTGGGTGCACTGCTTGAAATGGTAGTGGACTTCAGTAACTTGATAGAAAGAGTGTGTATTTTCAACATGCTTTTTTATGACTTTGCCTCAGTGGAGTGTCTTTCATTGACTTAACCTGAAATAAAGAACAAGTCTTTAATGTCTGGTGGTATTTACATGCCTAGGTTGAAAAGACTGTCTGGGATTGGGAGCTCATGAATGACATAAAACCGATCTGGCAGCGACCATCTAAAGAAGTTGAAGATGATGAATACAAAGCTTTTTACAAAACCTTTTCCAAGGTAAGCTTTGAGCCTCAAGATTTGTTCCACAGCAAGAGGTTTGCTATAGTATCTCCTTTTGTGTAAACAAAACTGAGTGCTTATGGCATGGTCTGTTTCTGAAGAATTAATTGATGTCAGTAAGTAGACTTAAATTGCAGAGAGCCTAGCAAGTATAGCATCTCTGTCAGGAATTAACAGAGAGAGTACTGCTACCCAAGTCTTGAGTGTCCTTGGTTAGAGAAGTAATACGGTCCAGTTCACATGGAGCTTACTTATGTGTTTAAATGTTGACAGGGAGATCTTTATTTAGTCTGAAAGTGGTAGTGCTTGTGTTGTATGTAGTGGAAGAAAGAGGAAGGTATGCATTCTAGAAACAATACTGTCTTTATATGTAAATATGGCATAATGTGTTACTTGGGAGGCTTTTAACTCTGCTGTGGTGATGCTGTATTAGTTACTGTGCTATTGGTAACTTTTTGGTGGTTGGCATGTAAAAAAAAACCAAAACAAACCACATAAACCCCTCAAAACCTAACAACAAAAGGAAGGTTACTATGCAAATAACTCAGCTGAATCTGGAACTTTTGTCTCCATAATAGATTCTAACAAAGAATGGTCAGATAGTATAATTGTGCCTTTTTGGCAAACTCATGTTATTAATGGAAATGTATTAACTCACTGGTATTTTCCCCACATCAATTAAAAGAATTCTCCATTCACAGGAACATGATGACCCAATGGCTTACATCCACTTCACTGCTGAAGGGGAAGTAACTTTCAAATCTATCTTGTTTGTTCCTAATTCTGCTCCACGTGGCCTGTTTGATGAATATGGATCCAAAAAGAGTGATTTCATTAAGGTAAGACAAGCAAGTGTGTGGGTATAGTTTCATGTCTACAAAAAAAAGCCCACAAAAAACCCAGACATAATCTGAGTGATGTTTCCTCTTGTAATTCAGCTGTATGTTCGAAGAGTGTTCATCACTGATGACTTCCATGACATGATGCCCAAATACCTTAACTTCGTTAAGGGTGTTGTAAGTATTATCAGTCTTTCATGGATTTTTTTTTAATCTTCAAATAGTGTTAGCTCTACTTAAGAAGTTTCTTTCTCGATTAGGTGGATTCTGATGATCTTCCTTTGAATGTATCTCGTGAAACACTTCAGCAGCATAAACTGCTAAAGGTAAGCTAAATGATCTTAAAGTCTCTCACTGTAAAATCATAACAGCAAGAATTAGACTAGCAACTTGATTAATTTTACTTTATATAAGGAAACCCAGGTATTGCTGTTTTCAGACTACTTCTGTTCACATCAGGGACACTAAGTGTCTTGGATTCATCCTTTACAGTGGGGTTGAACTGAGGGTTCTTCCAGGTGCTCGCTGTTGTAACTTGGTATTGCTGCTCTCTTTTAGGTAATCAGAAAGAAACTTGTTCGCAAAACTCTTGATATGATCAAGAAAATTGCAGAAGAAAAATACAATGACACATTCTGGAAAGAGTTTGGTACTAATGTAAAGCTTGGAGTTATTGAGGATCACTCCAATCGTACACGACTGGCTAAACTTCTTCGCTTCCAGTCTTCTCATCATGAAAGTAACCTCACAAGCCTTGACCAGTATGTGGAAAGAATGAAAGAAAAGCAAGACAAAATTTATTTCATGGCAGGTGCCAGCAGAAAGGAGGTACGTGAGTGTGGAAGAAAGAGAAGGGGTCAAAAATATTACAGCTCCTAGTTAAAGTAGTACCATAAACATTGTGAACTGTGTATTTGCTGTAAGTGTGGAGACTCCACGCTTATGTTACTGCTGCAATTCAGTTTTTCTCGTACCAACCCTTGTCAAATAGTTGCACAGGTTTCAGTAGCTGCTGATACCAACACAGTTAAACTGGCATCTGGTCTGTTTTGTCCTCTTAGGCTGAATCCTCACCATTTGTTGAACGTCTCCTGAAAAAGGGCTATGAAGTGATCTATCTGACTGAACCTGTAGATGAATACTGTATTCAGGCTCTGCCCGAGTTTGATGGCAAGAGATTTCAGAATGTAGCAAAAGAAGGAGTTAAGTTTGAAGAAAGCGAAAAGTCTAAGGAGAGCAGAGAAGCCTTGGAAAAGGAATTTGAACCACTCTTAAACTGGATGAAAGACAAAGCTCTAAAAGACAAGGTAAGATGTTATGCTATAGATAATGTTTATGTCAATGCTGTTGTGCTTGATACCACATTCCTTACAGATTTCCCTGAGCATAGGTTTGCCAGGAGCTTCTCTGTCTTTGTATGGATAAATAAACATGTTTAATACCTTTATTTCAGGAAGATAATGAGTTAGACTGTCAGAGCCCTCAAAATTTCAAGGAATTTCAGAGTTACTTGCTTTATTCGCTGTATAAGCTGCTACCTCTGTGAACTTAACAGAAAGGGGTTTTTTCTCCTACAGATTGAAAAGGCTGTGCTATCTCAACGTTTAACCCAGTCTCCATGTGCTCTTGTGGCTAGCCAGTATGGATGGTCTGGTAATATGGAAAGAATCATGAAGGCTCAAGCTTACCAAACTGGGAAGGATATATCTACCAAGTAAGCTTTCAGTTATGTAGCAGCAGACCTGAAATGGTTGATGGCCTCCCTTACTTGGTGTGGGCACACCAAGCTTCCATCTGGTTCTGATGAGCCTTCGTATTTTTTAAAATCACTTATAGCCAAGTTGTGGTCTCCATCCATAGTCTTACATGGTTATTTTAAAGCCCAATATGTAAAACCGCCTGGTGAGCAAGACTCAGCTGTGTCATTTGCTATCTGTTACTTTGTGACAAGCGATGAACTGTCTTAGTAACTTGAATGCTGCTTAGAGTTAGGTTGGTATTAAAGTGGGCAGGGGGAGGAATACTCCGGCTACTGTGACAGTAATCAATGTTCATGGGTTTAACGACATAGCTGGGTCCTGTACTTCAAAACTGAGTTATGTAACTTCTTTTCAGTTACTATGCTAGCCAGAAGAAGACTTTTGAAATTAACCCCAGGCATCCATTGATCAAGGACATGCTGAGGCGAGTCAAGGTAAACAAATAACAGTACTGAAGTATTTGCCACTTAGCTGCATGCAACCTAGTTAACAGCTCTGCTTGTTTGGTTTTTTAATGTTCTTCCACATTAGGAAAATGAAGATGACAAAACAGTTTCAGATCTTGCAGTGGTATTGTTTGAAACTGCAACTTTGAGATCAGGATACATGTTACCAGACACAAAGGAATATGGAGACAGAATAGAAAGGATGCTTCGTCTGAGTTTAAACATTGACCTGGATGCAAAGGTTAGTCTCCCTTCAACTCGGGGTTGATATTGACTTACTGCTGCTACATCTTGAAAAGCAGATACTTGACAGACAGATAAAATTAAATGTATCCTGCTTCCTACACTTACGTATGCCACCAGGAACCCAGTTTAAGTACTTGGGTGGGAAACTGATGAGTCTGTGCTTCATGCTCATGTCCTCCCTCCCACTTTGCAGTTGCTTGGGATTCTGCTCTTCCATTATGCTTAAGTATTGTCTTGCCCTAACTAAGTGGTGGTTCTGTAGGCATAAACTAGAAGCCAAAGGCACATGTGCCTATCTCATTAACAGAAATTTGTGAGTGGGGTTAAGTAAGGGTTCTTACAGTGCTGTGAAAGAACTTACACTGGGCATCTGGCCAGAGGGGGTGTGATGTGTCAGTCCTAAATAGAATTTGATTTCTTCACGTGGCTTGGGGCAAATATGAGGAACTGGTAGTGAATACATCTGTAGCTTGTATTTAGCTAGTCCACAGCTAGTAAACACCCTAAGCAAATTGCTCGTGACCTTCCTACAGGTGGAAGAGGAACCTGAAGAGCCTGAGGATGCAGCTGAGGAGGCGGAGCAAGATGAAGAGGAGGTGGATGCTGATGCTGAAGACAGTGAAACACAAAAGGTAAGATCTCAAGCTTAACTCTCTTCCTAACAATACTTATGTGCAGTTTTCTGCGGTGCTTCCTGGCAACAAACTTGTTCACTTTGGCTTTCACAACATTAGTTCTTTAGTGTGACTAAAGTTGTCCAAGCTTTTCTTGGAGGAGAAAAAAGAACTGCAGCAAAAATAACATTCCTTGTAAAACGATTTTGTAAGAAGAAAACACTTAAGATATGTTCAAAGGTGGAGCTTCAGGGATTGTAATAGTGGTCTATAGCAGGAAAACAGCAAATCCTCTGCAGTGAACTTAAACTTAACAGTTTGAGGGCAATAACATCAGTAAATTGGCAAGAGCATAGTTTCAAATGCTTACAACACTAGACTGGCAGCAGCATGACCTCTAAACAGTTAACTGTTGTGTGCAGTCAGCCTTTGCTTAGCTAGTGTGTGTGGTTTTAATGTCTTGTGGTACTGGAAGAGTTCAGCATGTTCACCAACTTCTTGATAACATTATATTTTAAAGTTACTGTGAGGTCCCAACTGGACCTGCTTTCTCTGGTTCCCTTTAGAAGGGTTGTGCAAGATGACATCTTAATGGAGGTGTACCTGCCCTGTGATAAATATCAGATTACCAAATAAATTTGAGAAACAATTGCTTATTGTACTATCATGACTTATTTTTTGCCATCACTAGTGTGTTTACACAGCAGTATACCTACAGTGACAGTCGTATTACAAAGGGGCGAAGCCATGTTCTGTTTGTTGGATTAGCGCACTTGCAGATTAAAGTTTCTGAATGCTGACTGGAAAGCAGGTGTGTGCCCTAGCTCTGTGCTCAAGCCCTACAATAGGGCTATTAACAGCACTAATACTGTGCCTGAAAGATAGCTCTGAAAGTATTAAAGATGAAATGGTACAGTAGATCTACTGCTAACATTTGAGCAGACTAGAAAAATACTCTTTTTACTCTTAATAGCAAGGTCTTAATATGGCATTATTTGAACAGAAGCTTGACTGTAACACCTCCTTAAAGAGTTGTATTATTCAGGCTTTGGAAAGCATCATCAATACTTAGGTTTAGTTCTTCTGGGGCAGCTCTTGTAACCTCTTCCACTTTGAAAAAACAAGATTCTGATTCTCTCTTTGTATCCACAGGAATCCACAGATGTGAAAGATGAACTGTAAGCTGCACTCAACTACCGTCCTGCATTGGGGGGTTAGGAGGGAATGTGAATTAGATTGTTCTGGTTTTTTCCACTGTAAAATGTTGAGGGATGGTTTGGGGTTTAAGGGTAAAGGAGGATTTTTTTTTAAGTTCACTTTTCTAAAAACATTCCTCATGAATGTAAATTTGTATTATTTAACTGACTTGGTGTAAAATCTTGTCATGTACAAAATAAAATGTTCCCAAACACCACTCACTCTGAATTTATACGCAGTATAAATATATTCATCTTATGGGCTAGCAGAAAGAAACAAAGGGATAGTTGTGAGTGGCCCAAGTTCTTTGTAAAACAGGCACTTTGCTGTCCTCCTGCCTTTCTTCACTGGCACAGCGACGCTTCACTGTGTAGTGTATGCCTGCTGTGCTCTTTAGCCAAATATGTACCTGGTATCAGAGAGCTGTACTGACCTTGATAGTTTAACTGTTGTATTTAAGTTGTGCATCTACTGACCTCTTGAGAAAGATGAGATAGCATTTTAAAATGGCACTGGAATTGAAGTCCTGCCAGCTCGCACTGGACTATGTGTGACTTGACTCTGCTGTACCCAACAGCCAGTGGTAGCTTTTAATAAATATGTGAACAACAACCACCAGAAGTGGCTTACTGCCTCTGACCTTGTGCCATTCTTGGTATTTGGTAACCCTGCCTTTCACTTGGGTAGCTACAGCAGCCCTGCTTTCTATTGTCTTTTTTTTCACGGTGGAAGCTCTTGTCTCTTACTCCTTACTGCTGTTGTTCCTAAACTTTTTCACTCTTGTTCCATGTCTCTTTAGCAAAGCAATATGTATACTCCAGCTAAATCTGTAGACATCAAATTATAATGTAGACAGGTTGAACTAGAGGCACTGCTTCATTGTATTTGCTTTATGTGGTGTCTGGATGAAACAGTTATGTTATCTCCCTAGTGCCTCTACTTTGAAAACATCTTCATGGGGTTGGCACTTTCTACCAACCCAGTTTGGGGGGTTTCATCTTGCTTTGTGGAACTAGCACATGGGAGTATTTCTATACAGTTAACTCTACTTAAGAACTGCTCATGTTTGGTGAGCAGAACTTCTTGAGTTTCTGCAAACTAATCCAATCAGGTGAGGGCACTAAACTGCCCCAAAGAACTTGCTTTCCATTTACTTTTACTAGGCTGCTTCCTCTATTGCCCAAATACTCTTTTCATGCAATAAATACAAATGCCCTCTCTCAGTGTGGTTATTGCGTTAGGGCTTGTACAGAGATGTTGGCTTTATTGAAGTGTGCTTGTCGTATTCAACAAATAGGAGCTTTAATTTTGAGGATTTTGTGGGAGTTTGGGGTTTGGGCCTTTGCTCACTGTGCTAGTATCTTAGATACACCATAAAAGCATTTTGTTATTTGAGCATACTGAGTGTGTTACTGAAAATCAGAAGAAAAACTCCTTAATAGCAATGTAGTATTAAGAAGGAGGCATTTTCTCTATTTTGCAGGGCCGGATGCACAGGGGATCATTCCTGCCTATCGTGTGTGCTGTGTGTTGCCCCAACCAAAGCTTCTATCTTCTGATTACATATCTATGTGTTATTTTCTCCAAAATAATCATACATACTCATTTCTAAAAACTGATTAACTATTTTGCATAGCTATTATGCATGTGGCTTGAGCTTAGAAAAACTCATATGATGGAATCTGGTGTATCCTGCCAGTCACAGAATAGCATTTTAAGATTTTCTGGGGAATTCTCCCATATATGGTGGCTAATTGGCCCAGAAAAGAGATTTATCAGAGCTTGTGATTTATGCTAGTTTCAACCAGTCTTCAACTGGCTTAGCTCATCTTCTCTCTTCTGCTTTGTCTCCTCCTGACCACGGACATGCAGTTCAGATTTTTCTCATTCCTTTTCCAGACCACCGAGGTTTTTTTACCTCTGTGGTACAGACTAGTATTTACAAGGTAATGTAACAAGTGGTCTAACCCTAGAGAGTAGTTTGGCAGCTAGCAATGCCAGCTTTAACAGCAGTCCTTTGTTAGTAAGTGAACGAATAGGGCAGGTGCACCATTTCTTACGGCACGGTCCCCTGCCTCGGGCAGTACAACTTCTGTGCTTTGTGGTGATCAACTGCTGCTGAGGTTTTGACTTAGTACTTCCTAAAACACCACTTGTAGTGATAACACTTCTGAGTATATCATCAATACACGCCCCTCTCTAGCTCCGACCAGCCTGAGTAGCAAGTGTGGCTCAGGCTTACTGTATGTTTGAGAGCGCTTCTGGAGCTAACGCACAGAAGAGGAGTACTAGCAGTGTAGGGTTGCTTGGTACAGTATTGTTAATCTCTTAATTACTTGTAGACTTAAGGAACCTTTGCTCTGATACATGCCGAAGTTCTCAATGCCCAATTTGTTTTAGGATGACATACCTAAATCAACTTCAGAAAAAAAGAGCACACTTACGAGTCACGCTTTGTGCTTCTTCATCTTCCTCAGCTGAGGATATCATGTGTGCAATAGCTGTGGTCCAGCTGCTTTCTTCACCCTGGAGTGACAAGTGTTTGCTATTAATAAGTACTAAACGCAGTTGTAAGCTTGTTGCTTGGTTTGGTTTTTTTTTTCTTTTTGTCAGCTCTGAAGCAGAGCAGCTGTAATGCTAATTCCGGGGGGCGGGGTGTCACCTCTGCTGTGAAAACCTGGTATTGTCAGCTTTACTGTTTATAGATGGGCACTAACAAGAACAGTTCACCTGGTGCTAGAAAAGGCTGGGGCAAAAGAGATGCTCCCCATTGCTCAGTTTCCATTAGCAGCAGGATGCACTAGAAATACAAGCCAAATTAGTAGTAACTTTCCTCTACAGCATTTAGATCTGAAAAGCCTTTAGAAAATAGGGAGAAACCTATCTTTTGTGTCTGAAGTCAACACCACAGTGACAGAGGTGATATCAGACAATGCGTGAGTAACAAGGTTTGGTGAATCCTGGCTCTTCTGGAAATCTGCTGTTCCTGTCCTAGTTAGAACAGGAACAAAATAGAGTTGAACTGCCCCACCTTATCTCTGCAATACAATTTATCTTATGCTGAGGTGGAAGCTTGTCAGTCTGAGCTTTATGGAGGTACAGTGAAGTAAGAAGTAGTTTGACCAGAACTGCACCTAGTAAGATGATCTCATTGATTGATTTCATTTGGGCTTAACACCCGAGATTTACTTGAGGCATTTTTATACTGCTGTACCTGATAAAGGTGTCTGAGAGGCAGAGTCTGTGATCTAGGAATACTAAGTACAGGCTGCAGCCTCAACACCCACATATGGGCATGTAAGAGCAGGAAAGGATGTCCTGCAGCCTTGGTTGCAAAACTGTGAGAGCAGAAACATAAACGTGCAGAGGAACCATAAACCATGGTCATCATAGGACAACCCATTGCAGCTTAGGTAAACATAAGATAAAATAAGAGCTTCATCGCTGGAACATAAAAGCACTTTCAGTAATCACTTCTAGTTCCCTTATTTCTGGTTACAAGAGCTCCAGGGACTTTGCCAGTAGGAATTAGGGAGCTTTTTTGGTTTTTTAACAGGTCATCTGTCAGATTGTATTTTTCTTTCCCAAGTTAAACCTGAGTGAGAATTGACAATGAAGCCTGTGCCTCGTCTGAGTACCCTTCTCCTTCATGAGTTCTACTGCATGCCATTCAGAAATGGATTGTCATACCATCTCTGTAGGACGTTGACTTTGTGTGTCTTCTTGAGTTCCTGGTGCAAGAGTTTTGTGGCAATCCTATTTCAGGACTGAAAGGTAAACTTGCACTTGTTGATTCAGAGTTTTGTGTATTTATAGCTATCATAACTGGTACAAACATACATAATTTCAGTGTAATCTGTATGTATTTGCCCCGTTTAAATGAATACAACCAAGACGTAAGATTCTCTCCAGCCTCACAGTGGACCAAAGTAGATGTCCTGTCAGCAATGCAGACAGAAAGCCAGTGGATCTGCTGACACAGCAGTTAGCCAGCATTAGAAAGGAGTCCAGTGCAAGAAGTGCTGCAAGAAGGCATCTTTCTTACTTGTACACACCATCACCCACTGTACAAGGTTCTGGGTCACGTCCAGTAACACTGAGCTGACGTTTAAGGGGGGGAAACGCCAACGGGTAAGTGGAGTTCTACTACCAATAGACAGGTAAGCTTACTAAGGCTTAGGCGTAGCCACAAAAGCTAGACTTTTCAATCTGCTAAACTTCCTATACTTGTTAATCAGGTTAAAAGTTTCAAATTCCATCAGACTTATCAATGCGAGTTTACATCTTTTATTCTAAAGAATACACTGCAATCAAGAGTATGAAATCATTAGCGTTTTGGCACATAACCAACTGGACTTAACAGTATTCATACATTTATTTTTCATGTTGCCTATAACTCTGCTTAAAAGGAAACAAACAAAAGAAAGTATTGAAGATATTTCACATACAGATTTCTGCAGCTGAGACAGTTGAACAAATATTTTATCAGTCCTGGTTTTCACAACAGAAGAAAATTCTGGTCACTGTTTTGAAGTCTGAACTTTGCTTGATCTTTCTTTTAGACCCAACAGTTCCGTTTTCAGTTCTCCAGGCTTAGGAGGTATTTCAGGTATACTCTGTTAAGAACAGAGAAAGGCATTAGGGTTGTAGCAGAAAAAAACAACAAACTCAGAATTTAAATTCAGCACACTCTGGAAGACACAGCATTATAGCTAAACTGTGATTATACCACCCTCCTTTTCTGAGCAGAGTATAATTCTTACATGCAAAACATCTTAAAAATTAACCTTTTGGTAATTTAACTATTATTTCACAGTAGCAAAATACAATTTTTTAAAAAAGGAGGAAAAAGCAAGAATGGGCAGTTTGTTTGAAGGAACAAAGCTTCTTTTTGCTATTTGAGAAAGGAAGTTTGGTTGAGATATCTAGTATTGCTTTAAAGCACCAGGTGAAGTTTCCACACATTTAAGCCTCATTGCTTAAATTTTGACCTGATAGCTCAAGCACAGCGTTTAACTTATTTCTTATGTCAATACATATTTCAATACAATTTCAGCAGTGTTTTTGAAAAACAAAAAGCATACAAGAGCAGGGAGATAAAGCTTACAAGTTAGAAGGCCCCCAAGTGACCAAATAAACCATTAATATCCCTGGTGGACGGTCTCAGTTGGAGCTTGGTTGTCTGTGACTGAAATTTTGATACATCTTGACTCTCAGTCGGTGATTGTTTCTAATGTAGGCTTTTGGTCATTTTCATCTCCGTTACTGGGGGAAAAAAATCTAGTATTACCCCTTCTTGCCAATTTTGCGTGCTCTTTTCAAACACCAACTTCCCACAGTAGAAACCCCTTCTGAAAAGTTTGTGTAGCTTTATCTCCGGTACCATGCCGCCAGTTTGAAGGCAGGTCCCAAAAGAAGCCCCGGCCACCTGGCGGCTGCTGCTGCTTCAGAGGCCGATCACTTTGCCAGACCAGAGACTTTTCCACACAAGGCTCCACAGGAGAGCCTCCTCCATCCCTCAGACGCGCTATCAGGCTCCGTAACGCAACCCAGCGGCTGGAACCGCCCCAGCACTTACAAGGTC
>NW_010412500.1:0-211 GCF_000710305.1 Buceros rhinoceros silvestris | reverse complement strand
GACCATGTGCCGGCTGCATGCCCGCCAGCGTCTTCAGGTAGGTGGGCCAAGGCACGCCGGCGGGCATGGCTGCGGGGAGGGCTGGGAATGAGCGCGGTGCCCGCTCTCTCCCTCGCGAAGGGGCTCCGACAAGGAAGCCCGGCCGAAAGCAGGAGAGCCGCGTACCGGCCCCGGCCCGGCACCACCCGCCCTGAGGCGGTGGTTCGACCTC
>NW_010412499.1:9270-9643 GCF_000710305.1 Buceros rhinoceros silvestris | reverse complement strand
CCCACCCCCTGGAATTCTAATAATAGCTACACATATTCATAAAACTTTTAATATAGAAAGCATAAGAATAAGGGACTGGTAAGGAGTCTTCCATTGGGAAGACTTCAAAATTTTAACTTTGCTCATTGATTGGCATAAGCATTCAATCCATAACTGAAAAGATGAAGTAATGAATAAATACTACACACAAAAATAAAAATCCAGAATCTTGGAAAAGTGAGGTGAGATGGAAGAACTATAGTCATAATTCTAAGTTCATAGAGTGCAGAATTGCAGAGTTCAAGCTGAAGTGATGGCTTATCCTTTCCACAGCAGATTTGCAAGATCAGATTTAAATCTGCTTTACAGCTTTCTGGAAGGACTCCCAATGCCC
>NW_010412499.1:4531-9161 GCF_000710305.1 Buceros rhinoceros silvestris | reverse complement strand
TGGCAGCCGGAAGGTGCAGCTGGGATTCTTCACACATCTCACCACCACACGGATTCTCAAGAGCTCCAGTCTTCTCAGGTGTTCTGACTTTACAGCCCCTAAAACAGGTACTGTGGGAATAGGTATTTACAGCCATTCTTTTTCTTATAAGGTACTTTTTTTCCGAAAGACATTTTGGATTTTTTTTAGCAAAGATTATCAAGTATCATAGGCATTCTCTCTATTCCCAGAAATAGCTTTGTCAACTTCGTCATTTCCGAACAGGTTCCTTGCAGCCCAAGAGTGAAATTCAATAAATCAATCTATAATCTTAAAGCTCATCCACATTAGTGAGCACTTCAGTAATCAAATATTATGCATGGGTTTGACTAACATGATTTACTTTGATATTTAAGTCTGTAATGTCAGAAAAGATTTTAAATTCTCCTCAGTATAAAAAAACCACATATACTGGACTTCTTATTTTTATAAACATGTCAGCACTACTCTCGTATTTAACATACCCAGGTTACTTTACACAGAAAAACATCTGTCCTTTAATTCCCCACCCTCAGCACACTTTCAGATAATTCCAACTGCACAGCTCTCCAAACCTATTTTCTCCAAGCTTGATGGTAATCTTACGTGCAGGACAATGTTTGTTTTCTACATCACATTTGGGCCCCAAATGCAAACAAATTTCTTCTGAAAATGTGCTCTTTGATAAAGGAACTAGCTAGAAGAAAAGAAATGCTAAGTAAATTACAATTTCTATTTCATTTTAACAGTAGACACATCCAACCATTACCGACATTAAAAATCTATTAAAAAATTCAACTAAACCCACCCAATTAAATTTAGTCCAACAACAGACCTATTTAGATATCCAATATGCAAAACCTATTCTCTATGACAACAGATGTATGCAGAAATGACAGCATTCTTTCCATCTAGTTTGCAAAATGAACAGCTTTGGAGATGAAAAGACACACTTGTCAGGATGATCTCTCCAATATGAATGCCAGTTTTGTGGAACCCTGTATGCACTGAAGAATGTAAAGCAGTTTTTCAGGACCAAGAGAGTTTTCAAGGCAAAAAGCTCCATTTACCTCATTGAAATAAAGAATAAAGAATACAAATACATTAACACAGCAAGAAGATGCACTTTACATCTGTTTTCAGTAGACTTGACTAATCTATACTCAATTTCTACACCTAGATATTCTCCATCTTTATTGAATAAATAAATAGTAGATTAAACAGCACCCCGCTTGATTTGCATTGCTCAAAAAAAAAACCAACCAAACAAAAAAAACCCAAACAAATCCAAAACTGCAGAAGTTATGATGAAGTAAGAAAAAATACCAAGAAGTTAAGTTGCTAGGATACTGAGCACTAATGTGAAATCAGATATAGCAATTAAAGTAAAACTATACTTCCAGGATGAAAGAACAAAACCACCTATTAGTCTGAATTAAGTAATTAAATGGAATATTGAAAACAGAAGTAAATGAGGGAAAGCAGTTCAAAATACTACATAGTCAATTTGGTATCAAAAGCTTGAAAGGTCAGTTGATACACCAGAACAAAGACAGAAATCAATTTGACAGTAGCAAGGACAGATTAGAGCCTACATTGTCACTTATACCATATTTTGGAAAGTTGTAGTTTAAAAACTTTCTCAATGTTCCTGAGGGGTAGCACAGAGGAGTAGAAGCTATGTGCTCAAACTACCCATAAAAAAAAAAAAAAGCAACAAAACTTTCTTGGCATCTACCTGCAAAATTACTGTAAGACTTTTCCAGTAGAGCTGCACGGATAATAGCAACACAGTCCACCAGAAGAATTCTGTAATAGGAAGAAGTCAGTCCCTGTTTCGTCAGAATTTTAATTCCCATTTATTTTGAAAACCAAACTTAGCTTAGATCTCTACATTAGCACTCAGATCTCCCTCCATCTTATTATAGTATTTAAGAGTACCCAAACTCTGCTTCTTTAACAGTACCAAACTAACATTAATTCAGCAATGAATCTGGATACAGCTATATGAGGTATAGAACAACTAGGAGAACTTTCAGTAAATTCTCAAGGTATCAATACATTTATTACTATTTTACATAATACTTTTTATTTCCAATGTATTTCCTAATCTCAATCAGTCATCCTCAGACTACACATTAAGACATGATTTCTGTTTTGTCTGGAAAAAAAAATGAGCATTTTCAAAATGAGGAAGTCCTCAAAAGCAAGGTTTCTTTGTTTCACTTTAGTTTTCCACTTTTTTCTCCACTTGTATCTCGGCCTACACAGTGGATGTGAGAGATCTAACTATTTGGGAATTGGATCAAAGAAACTGATTTGTATACAAAACCTCAAGTAAGCCTTTGCAAAGTGTGCCTTTTAGTGAGCTTTTATCTACTTAAATACTATAGCTGTGCAAGAAGAAATTCCTCAAAAGAGTGAAACTAATTAAGAACAAACACCAAAATAAATCAGTAAAAGTAAGGGAAATATTGAAACACAACTTGCTTCAACTTGTAGATGAAACAAGCACGTCGGCTTAAAGCAGTCTTTTTTTTCTAGACTCTAGTAGCATCGAGCTTGCCTTTGTATGAATATGCAAATTATTCTTGCCACATTTTCAGGATTTACAAATTCAGCCATGAATGCAACAATAAATCCTTGACATATTTCTTCAGGAATCTGTGATTTCTTTAGGTTATGGAAATACTGACTTGTACATCCCAGGCATCCTAGATCTACAAGTTCCATATTTTCATTAGCTTAACTGAATTAATTTATCTGTATTTTCCATTTTATTTGACCCACTGATAGTTGAAGAAGTTTTTAAGCGTGGTGAGACTCAAAATCTTGAAAGCTTCAACTGAAAACCCTAAATACAAAAGCTAGGTGTTCAAGATCATCTACAACCACAGTGGCCAATAACAAAGCTAATAGTGCTCACTGTCAATATAGTAAATATGCAAGTAGTTCACTGAAGAACTATTACAAGTTTTAACTTCAGCATGGAACTTCCTGCCCTGAGTCTTTTAAGCAATTTTTTGGGAAGACTTATTTACACAAGACGCACCTCTTCACTCCAGTTTCATTGTGATTTTGTCTGAAACATACAAATACCAAGTAACAAATTTAGTTAATCTCTTTCCTTACTTCATAAACACTACAATTCAATATCACTGCATTTAAATTCCAATACTCAAAATCTCAGAGAATAAGTTCAATATGTGAAATTTTCTTTCCCTCCATGTATATGATCTTTTATGAAATCTATGGTCCATTGAAATAATAAACTATCCACACATAAAAAAACTTTGTGAACTTGACAAAAAACAAAAAATAAGGGGCTTACTTTACAGTAAGATGTAACTATAGAAATCACTACCTTTCCATCAAAACTCATGATATGGCTAAGCACTTGAAGCACCTACATTATCATACCCCTCTTCAACAAAGTACATAAACCTTCATTCCTTCCAAGTAAACCAAAACCTCTAGAAGCTCAGCCACTGCATGTAAAACTCAAGTTACTGGTTTACATTTTCTACAGCTGTTTCACCCATCCATCAAAACAATACACATTCCTCAACATACACAAACATACAATATACCGAAATCATTAAACCATTTGCCCTACAGACTAGAGTGTTAAAATAATCTACTTTGAAAACTCAGATGTTTTCACAAGGAGAACCACAGATGAGAGAGAAGACACTGAAGAGACCTGTCATAGTAAGTGGTAGCATACAGGCTACACAGTAGGCAAATACTGACTACTGTTTGACTACACACATCTAGAGTTATGCTCTATGTATAGAATGCTAGCCTATGAACGTTGTAAAGAGGTACTCATAGAAATCAAACTCTGGTAGTTATTCAAGATGATTAAGGTACATATTCTGATCTAAGCCTTTTCAGATACATATGGTTTGTCTTTTTATTTAGCTAGGTATGTCATGATATATACACAATTCTTCCATAAAACACAGTCAGAAGACCAAGCTCAATTCTTTTTGGAAAAGGAATAGAGGTATAATTTTTTCCTTTACAAATACCCTTTACGGATTTTTTTCCTAAAAGAAGAGAAGGCTGGCCTGAAAGTATAGAAAAAGTTGACATATTATTGTTTTAAATGTAATCCAAGGAGCTACATCACTAGAAGCAAATTATGTAAACTCAATAATATATTTTTTTTAACATAATTATTCACATGCTCAAAATTTTCCTTTCACCCAGCCCTTCCATGTTCTAAATAGAGATTGAGAACTGAAATTATTAGAAACTTAAAGCTCTAACATTTATGCAACTGAATTTTGGGAATTAACCAGTTTCATTATGTATAACTGTACAAACTTTAACTTTGGCTCAATAACCCCAGAGGCACGCGTGCCTTGAGAGTAGAGGAAGCATGTGATGGCCACAGTCCACATGCTTCTCCTGCCCCTCTGTTATAACTTCCTTTGAGGGACTGAGGAAATTAGAGGTCCTGGATAGTCAGGGGCAAGTGTGGCACAGGCATCTCAGCTCCTTGGGGAGCTGCCCCTAGCCAGAGCGGATAAGGCTGAAGATCCTGAGGAGTCATGCCACATACTACCTATTTTAATAACAAAAAAAAAAAAAAAAAAAAAAAAGG
>NW_010412499.1:1856-4474 GCF_000710305.1 Buceros rhinoceros silvestris | reverse complement strand
AAAAAAAAAAAAAAAAAAAAAAAAAAAAAAGGTGCTCCAGGGAAGTCCTCAAAATCAAACAGGGTTTTTGTGTTGGTTTTGCGTATTTGAGAACCTTCTGTGAAATATATTTTGAAATAAACATGAATGTCTAAGCAGGAACTCAGTTTTAAGGGCATGTCTGCAGAAAGATTAGACAACAGCCAGATGTTTTAAGTGTTCCCTGGAAATACCCCACTGCTCTAAGCAAATACTAAGGCAACTCAGAAAATTCTTTCTTTGTGCACACATCTAGAAGGAGAACAAAAAAAACCATATGGATAAGCATGTGTTATAACATTTTTCAATTTAACACTGTCCTTCAACACGTATGCTAGTTGCACCTCTACTAAAACTGTTAACATAATAAGTGGAAAACCATGACAAGAAAAAAACAGAGAAAAACTTTTAAGATCAATTTTTAAGTCATCCAGATTCTCCCAATCAATAGCTGCATTAAAAGAAAATCCTGACTTCAAACATTAATGTGCTTCAGCACACCAGTGAACAGACGCCTATGCATAGTCTACAAGCACAGAAAATGAACTGGTCTGCTTAGTGACACCAGAGCAGACTAAGCATTTAAATTAATTTGTGTCGCAGCTCCTAAAAGCCACAGGCAAACTTGCCATCCCCTACCACATTACACAGCAAATATATGCTCTATACAGTTAGGAAAAAAAAAAATCATCTTTCCATTTCTAAGCAGAGAAAGCTGACAAAGGACATACCAAATACAAGTACAGGCATGGGTAAACAAGTGATAAAAACACCTCAGTCTTATCTTGCAGTTTTAAGCACTATAATATAGTGGTTAAAACCCCACTTTGAACATTGAATTCCTATTCTCTTAACTTATAAAATGTTTCCCATGCATGATCATTTTATTAATAGAGATCAAGAATAGCTCTGTGCTTCTGTCACTTCTGGCTGTGTATATTAATATGTAACCACAATATTCTCCCTGTATAATGACATTAATCTTTATGAATATGGAGTATCTTCTTACATAAAACTACTCTGCTGTAGCAATTTCACTATGCAAAAAAATATTGTCTTCAAAAAACAAAGAATTTTGGAGGTTTTGAACCAAGTAAACAGTCTTCACCAAATTCAACACCAACATTAAAATTGGACTATTTCATAAATTAAACCCTCCAGGCCTTGCACGACAGTGCAATAATATGCTAGCACATAGAGTTGACAGCAGAGGCAGCAGAAGGAGCATTGACACTTGCAGTGTCAAAACATCTGGTTCCAAGACCCAGCACGGGGAAGAACAGGTGAACTGGGGGTTGGAGTTCCAGTGAGCTGCAGCTACTTTACAGCAAGATAATCTGTGCCATTCATTATATCAGTAAATGATAGCAAAAATTTTTCAACTTCATAAAAGTTAGGGACCTGATGAATCCTTATGCTCTGAAACTAAAATGTTTTCATTTATTTCTATACAGGATATTCAAGATAGTAAAAACCTGCAAGTATGCGTGCAAATGGATGATTTAGATATTTTGACAACAGAACTTGAGAAATTACTTCTCACTGTTTAAGGTCCAGTACTCTGAAAGAATGAGCTCTCAGTGGAACCTGTTACCCCTTCTTTTTCTCAGTCACAAGTCACTCAAACTCCCTACTCCCCAACACCCACTGTATTACAAAAGTATTTACAATGTTGTACTTGTCTATTCCCCAAGCAACATCCTTTTACCCAATAACAAACAGCCTCTGCTTCAAACTACCATTGTATCACAAAAGCAGCTCTTATAACCCAAGTGAACTTGCTTACTTATGTTCAAGAGATGGACAATAAACTCTGAGGCAGCTAAAAGAAGATCCCAGAGTCATCAGGCAACTGGATGATCTAGTAGCCAAGTCACTCTCCATGATATTTGGAAAGTCATGGATAGGGGTCCTGCACCTGCGTCAGGTTAATCCTCAGTATCAATACAAGCTGAGGGATGATGCGATTTAGAGCAGACCCACAGAGGACTTAGGGTACTGGTGGATGAAAGGCTGGACATGAGGCAACAATGTGCACTAACAGCCCAGAAAGCCAACCGTATCCTGGGCTGCAGCAAAAACAGTGTGGCCAGCAGATCAAAGGAGGTGATCCTGATGATCTACTCCTCTCTCTGGTGAGACCTCACCTGGAGTACTGTGTCCAGCTCTGGAGTCCTCAGAACAAGAAGGACACTAAGCTGTTGGAGAGGGTCCAGACGAGGGCCACAAAACCAATCAGAGGGCTGCAGCACTTCTGCTATGAGGACAGGCTGAGAGAGTTGGGGTTGTTCAGCCTGGAGCAGAGAAGGCTCCAGGGAGACCTTATTGCAGCCTTTCAGGACTTAAGGGGTCCAGGTAAAGAGGGACTGCACCCCCTTATTTGGGTGCAAAAAGAGGTTTGCTGCCTTTTGTTTTGGTGGCAAGGTAGCGGGGCGGAGGGACCACAGACCTCTGTAACTCGCGTTGCAAAACGCACGCTCCTCACTCCCACCCACCCCACCATCCCAGCCCCCACATCAATTCTGTACCAACCCCCAGCCCAAGCCGTGTCAAACAACCTCCGCAAACAAGCCTATATAAGATGGGGGTGATTTTGTTTG
>NW_010412499.1:0-1704 GCF_000710305.1 Buceros rhinoceros silvestris | reverse complement strand
CTCTTTCATTTGGCAGGGGAAGGATCAAAGAGAAGAGCTAACCAACCAAGCAGTCACCCTGGCAACCAGAAAAAGTTTTCAGATACACGCCAGGACAGGCAAGATTCTTCCTCTGGACTGTGTCAAGTGAACTTTAAAACTTACTGATCACTGACGAGGCTTGAAGAGGAACCGGACGGCAGGGACCCGGGAGTCCAACACCGTCACCCAAAAAGTAGTTACGCACCAGCAGGAAAGACAGACGGGTCAGAAAAGGCAATAATGGAGGCACTGCTGGAATGCAGAAAGACCTGGATACCCCCTGGAAGTATGGTGACTTTAAGTTTTGGAACTGGTTCAGCTCGGCGCTGGGAAAAATGACCCTGGAAGCAGACAACCCCTCAATGTGGACTGGAGGTGGTCAGACTGAGATACCTCCTGTGGGAGAATAGAGAGCCATATGGCTGGAGGAAAGCCTGTGAGGAGTGTTTCCTCTGTGCAGTAAGCTAGAACTCCTTGCCAGAGGATAAAAAGATGGTGCCCCCACCTCTTTCCTCTATTCCCAGCGCTGCTTGCATGTGTGTTGGGGAAGGGGGGAAGGGGGGAGTTGTGGCGAGGTAATTCAAGGTAGTAAACAGAGCAGGGGAAAAAGGGAGGGGTGGAAGGAAGGTATATGTGTGTGTATATATACGTATTTAAAATCCCACTGTTCTCTCTCTCTGTCTGACCCTAATTTAATTTATGATTTGTGGTTTTTGTTGTTTTGAATTAAATAATTAATTTTGTTCCCCCTAGCCAAGCCTGTTTCTTTGCCTGCAGTTGTAAGCAGCGTATTTTATGCTGTCCATTTATTCCCACCTTGACCATTTAAGTTGTTTTGGTTTTCTCCCAGGGGGAGATAAAATTGCTCAGGAACAACTGTCGCCTGGGTTGCTTGCGTTTTCAAACAATGACATTTGGACAGGACAAGGGGTCATGGTTTTAAACTAAAAGAGGGGAGATTTAGACTGGATATAAAGAAATCTTTTACCATGAGGTGGTGAAACACTGTCAGAGGTTGCCCAGAGAGGTGGCAGAAGCCCCATTCCTGGAAACATTCAAGGTCAGATGGGATGGGGCTCTGAACCAGTTAAAGATGTCCCTGGTCACTGCAGGGAGGTTGAACTAGGTGAACTTTGAAGGTCCCTTCCAACCCAAAACATTCTGTGTTTCTATATAAAACAGGCAGAGTAGTTCTGAGGAGTGAGTTTCAGGAGGAGGCTGCACTCACAAAAGGATCCAGTCAGCTGCCCTCTGTACCCTCCCAAATACAACATAGATGTATGAGAGAGAAACCAGCCATTTCGGGCTTTGACTTACTTTGACACGTAGATAAGCATGACCATGTTTTCTACTGTTGTATTTTTCACTTTTTATTTTTACCCAAAAGGTCTAAGACATCCAAAAAAGAAGTGGCAAAGAAAAGTGTTAGCTTTGGGGTTTGTTTTTTTTAAAAAACTTCTGAATTTGATAAATAATTTCACACAAACTCTACAGACAGGTAACAAAAGAGTATTCTTAGCTCAAGCAAAAGCCAGAAAGGAAACTGAGAGAAGCACTAGACAGAACTTCTTTCTGATCTTTGCTGAATGACTATTACAGAATGGGTGGTTACTGCACAGTTTAGAACAACATAATGTCTCAAAATCTTATATAAATACGTATTTATACAAATATTTTAATATA
>NW_010412498.1:32705-37911 GCF_000710305.1 Buceros rhinoceros silvestris | reverse complement strand
CTCGGTCCTGGCTCCCTGCCGGGCCCTGCCCAGGGCGCGCTGTCAGTGAAGAAGAAATCAGGGACGGTGCCCCAGCGCCCTTACGGCCTCTGCCTCCGCGTGTGTCAGCCTGCCCCAGGTCACCGGCTGTCCAGGGAAGATGCATTCTTTTGGAAATGAAGAAGCGGTCTCTCTGGAGCGGCTCTTCGAGTTTTTCTGCGAGTGCGTGCGGCACGGAGACTGGGAGCTGGCACAAGCCTGTGTGCCTCAGCTGAGCCAGTGGCGCGGGGCTGGCCCTGACGAGGTGGAAGCAGTTCTTCAGGCTCTGGTAGCTTGTCCCGTGGGGGTGAGGTAAGTAAGATACTGTTTGGGTTCAGTAGGCTTGCGAGTGAAGTCAGGGGGACCAAGTAGTTCTGCTGTGACTGTGGGAGGCAGGTAGAATCTGGGAAATAGCACTTGCTGAGGTGTCCTGGATGTTCCTAGACGTGCTGTTATCTGAGCATTGGCATCACTGCCCAAGCACAGAGCAGTCTGCCCAGGCTGCTGGGATAATGAGCTGTGTTCGTTTATGAGGTTGACATGGTGATTCCTACAATCCTAAACCTATTTGCAAGCATTTCGGAACTGATTTTGATGGATGAAGGATAAGAAGGAACACTGGAAATTACATTCCTTTGATACTGAGCTTTCGTTAATTTAGAAATGGAACCAGCAAGATCTGTAGTTATTTAAAAAGCTCGCTCATTTCCAGCTCTTGGAAGACCTTCCAATTTCCGAAAATTTAAACTCTGAAAAATACAAATTATGCTATTTCTCTCACGCTGGTTTTTGAAATGGCATTGGTTTTACTCAATCCTAGTTAGTTTTGATCTCTGCATTTCAGGTAGGTGCATACGAAGGGTGACTTTTTAGCACTCCAGGAACACTGGTATTCCCTCTCTCCAAGCAGATGATCGTACTTCTTCCCAGTAAAATTTGTGTGATAATTTGGTAAAGGTTCTAAGAAACAGTTTACACTGACAGCAGTTAAAGGAGTCCAGAGGGAAGAGTGCACATGGTTAGATGTATATTGTAAGGCCATATAAGGCACAAACATTTTTATCTTCGATAGTTGGTCTATCATATCTAAGGGCTTTAATTAGTAGTGCTGAGATTTTGAAAGGCAACTAAACTACCTCATGCTTTTTCCTTTTCCTATTCCCTTCCACAGTACTATCTTCCTTAACTGTAGTTTTTGTAATGTGTGCGTACGTACTGGAGCACATGAAAAGCTGAAGGAAATTAGAACTATGCTTCTTTAATTAGAACATTACTTCAGCTTTACATTACTTCAGTTTTAGTTTGGACATAGAGCTGCACTTGTGCTTCTGTGACCTAAAACTTAGGGGTTTTTTTTTTGTGTAGAAATGGTCAGAACAGGAAATAGTGGTGTTTGGCATGTGGTCAGATTTCAAAGAAATCTGCTAAGAGGTCTATACAGACTGAACTTTATTTAGACCAAAAATAAATGTCATTGTTTTGAAGCACAGAACTACAGCAGTAGTGTTGGTATTTGTCAGGTCTAAAAGCAGTTGTTTGCACAGCAGAAATCACCGAGTTAATGTGTCGGTAGCACCAATGCTCTGGTTTCTCTGCATTCTCTTCCTCTCTGACTCATCTTCAGCTGTTCAGTCATCTTTGGTTTTATCTTACACGAAGAAATATAAAACCAAAAACTACTTCTGACAGTGTTTTCCTGGATCTTAGAGATGGGAACAACCTTGTATAATCCAGTGTATGTGCTTATTGCTTTTGTAGGTGGGGACAGAATTCCAGCCCATGGAGAACTGCATGGCTTTGGCTTCTCGTGCTGGAAAAATGGCTTGCCAGGAATCAGGTACTATATATCTAGCTGACTTCCAGCTGCGACTTACAGCTCAAGTTGACTTGCAAGTTGACTTCTAGTTGACTTGCAAGCGCAAAAACTCTGCCTAGGAGTTTGTTTAAATTATAGGCTTTCTCAAGTTTCGTGGAATTAAGTTCTCAGGGTATCTGGAGAGGTGCATTGCTTTTGCTTTTAACAAACTTGTCAAGAAAAAACTGTTAATCTTCTCCATGGTGGAGAGGTGAATTGGGATTATTCCTTGGTGTTGTTTAGGTAACAGAAGTTGGCTTTTTAGCATTGAGCATTTCTGTAAATGGAACGCGTGAGTGTATCAACTTCTGCATTTGTGAAGCACCTTTCTTACATTACAGATGGAATAGCTCAGGCATCAGACAGTTCTTTGTAAGCTCTAGGTGGCGAGGGATGTGCTCGCTGTATCACTGTTTTCAGACAGACATGTGCAGTATGTTTCATAAGTAGCCTTTTCTTCCTCTTTTCTTTTTTTAATTGGTGCACTGGGATGTGTGATCATACTTTTTTTTTTTAATATTCATTTGTCCTTGTCACTATGTAGACTTGCATTTTTTCCTTTACCTTCTAAGAAAAGCTGCCTCTAATTGATGGTATTGTAATTCCCAACAAAGTGACACTTGTCTGTCTTTCCAAATGTACAGATAAATTGGATCCACTGGTGTCAGAGCAGAACCTAATTGTGGAATAGCCTTTAATCAAGAATTAGGTACCTTCAAAGATACTTCAGGCTGCCTCAAAATATTAATGAAAAAGTGATTAGATTTATGTAGTAACATAAGCAAAGCTTTATTGATTAACATCTTTCTCATTCTCTTACATTGTTTCAGAAAACTGTTCCAGTTGTTCTTCGGAGAGAAACTGAATTTTTATTGTTCTTGGAAGAACTACAGAAAGATGTCTCTGAGGAAGTCCTAAAGGTGAGCTGCTTAGTATACCCTACTTCTTGTTAGTCATGCAGAATGTCCAACTTTATCAGGTTTTTGGAATCAGAGTTAATGCTTCCTGCTAACTTGGCTGCCCGAGATGCTAATGTGTTATTAAGGCAATGTATTGTGTCGGGCAACTGAAAGAGACCGTAACTCTTACTACTGATGTTACGTGGTGATTGGCATGATGTGTCCTCTGAGGTCCAGGACCCATTTTTCCACTGTCTGTTAATACATGAAGATTGATTTATTTGAGAAATGCTTGGGAATATGCAAAGATTAATTAAGATCAAAAGCAAGAAAAGAGCAGAAAATCAGGAGAGTTACTAACTGTAGAATTTGGTGTTGGTTACAACAGAATTAGGCTGACATGGTGTGTGGAATGTCTTCAGATGTTGCTTCTAGTATTATAGGTTCTAACTCTTTTAAGAGTTGTTGTTTGGCTTTTTTTTAAGAGGAAAATTAAATACTATATTCAGAGGCTATTTGCAGCTTTTAAATATTTCTCTAAGGATAAAGAATTAGCAATTGCAGGATAAAAGCAAGCAAAGTAGATTTGCCCAATCAACAAAAAATTGCTTGAAGCCTGTTAATGACTAATGAAGTCTGTGTACATTACCATCTAACCTCCAAGGTCATGAAAGATTCCACCATGTTCTGCAGCGTGGCACGGAAGTGGGAGATTCAGCAACCTCATATCTTTGTCCTAATTACTGTCAGAGGCGTGTTAGTAGTTAGTTATGTTTTGATCCAGCACATAAAGAAAAGGACGTTGTGGACTTGTCTTCTACTGCTAATATTCTGATTTTTGTGCACACTAACCACCTCTCACCTCCATATTCTGAATTGCCTCTTCCAGCCAAGGGCAGCACCACATAGTTCCAGCAGTGTCACAAGCGCTGCTTAATTGCTGTTCAACTGGGTTGCCCCTCACCTCCCCATCTCTTACTGGGAGAGCTAATTGGGACTTGTTTGTTTGTTTTGCCCTTCCTAGATCTGGAATTGCAGGTTTGCTTCTGCTAGCAAGAAAAATTATTGATGCTGAAGAAAGAAGCCTGTGAAATGGCTTCTGAATCTGTTGGCCAGTTTTAACGAAGTTTGAAAAACTTGTGTTCGTGAGAGTGATGCAGTTAGTAGATAGATGTATGACTCTGAAAAAGCAGGATTAAAAGAAACCAACAACCAGACTGAACACTAATCGTCAGGCTCTTACTGACTGATGAAGGTGCAGTCACATCGATACATTGCTAGGAGGTAGAATGTGGTAGTGTTTCAGCCATTCTATAGGAGCTGCTTGTGGACTGAGGTAATTTGCTTATGAGTACATGGCCCATGTAGTGTAGTTGTGTATTACAGGATTCTTTATATTTTGTTACATATTCAGGCTTATCCACCCTTCTAGGAAGGATATTGGTCAAAGTGGACCATTATTAATGGATTTCCTAGGTAATACAAAGTTTCTAAATTGATTTATCTTCTTGCCATCAAGTTTCTCCAATTTTTAAAATAATTTACTTAATATTTTAATGGATTCTGAAATGCTTGCTGTTTTATTTCCTTACCAGGAACTGTTTGAAGCATTTGAGTACACCCAGAACAAGCACGTCACAGACAGGAAAAGAAGAGATGGCTGTTCTCCCAGATTCAGTTTGGAGGTTGTTTCAGCTCTTCGGAAGCTTTTGCTGCGGGCTCCTCAGAGAGCAAAAGCTCTGCTGGAGTTCTTCCAGGAGGAACAAGGCACACACAGCTCCTCGATCCAGCAGTATTGCTCTCTACAGAACATATTTGTTGAATTTCTTCGTGACTCCTTGAAATCGCTGCAGGGTCTTCAGTGCAGTTACGAGATTTCAGCAGAACTAGATCAAAGAGAACTAGTAGATACAATTTATGCTGCTCTTAGTATAGTGACTTTTGACGTGGAGCATCAGGCAGATGAAGTACGGCACCTATTCATGGAGCTCTTGGATGTATGCTGGGTTGAAGGAAGCCTGCTGAGGGAGGAGAAGCTACTAAGCTGCTTGCTGAGGAAACAGAGCCATGGCCTGTTAAGCCTGTATAGCAGTGTTCTCATAGAAAAAACAAGAGAAAAATTTCTGGTGTCAAAATCAATACAAAAAGGTTTGTTTCATTTTTTGCTTTGTTCTAATTTCTTGTTTAACAAAGCCATCAAGGCACTAAACAGGCAAGCTGTCAAGAAGTCGGGCAGTGTTCTTGCTAAGGTGCCCTAACAAGCCATGGGAGCTTTGTAAAAGATGATGCTAAAATGACTTAAAGCAAGGAATTGGCATAGGAACACCAGGCCTCTCCCTATGTTTCTGCAGCCTATGCTGCCTTATTTTGTGAGCACTTCCTTTACCACCCCTTGTTGTGCTCTATTTTAATCTGTTCAGAGTTTCTCCTGCTG
>NW_010412498.1:26864-32584 GCF_000710305.1 Buceros rhinoceros silvestris | reverse complement strand
GCTGAAGATCTTGTTTGTAACTACAAAATTGACTCTCTGTATGTATATAAAGTTTTTATTTGGTTTGGCTGCAGCTCAGGGTCATCTGTGTTGGAGGATGTTCCATTTCAGGCCACTAACGTTTCAGCTACCTCAGTAATCCCCAAACATTCAAACCTCTTAATATTTGAAAAGAACACTTCTAGAATTGGAAGGAGATGTGGGGTGGGTCGATACCCCAGCTAGAAAGAAGATGCAGTTTGATGCATGCTCCTGCATGCTTTCTGGAGCCCAGCAGTTGTTTCTGTACTGGCTGTAACTTTACAGCTCTGCCTAGCTCCCTGTGACTGGTACATTTAGCTGAGGATCTCTCTTGAAGCTGAATGGCAGGTGGTGCCCATGCTCTTGTCAGGTAGGTGAGGAAAAACCTAGAATGATTATTTTGCTTGCCTCTGTACGCTGTAAGTCAATGAGGATTGTCCTCCCTCCCTTCCCTGAAGGGAAGTTCGGGCTGGTGTGGTGTAGCACACTGGTGTTTCTGATAGTAACTGTAGTTAGTGCTTCCTCATGGGGGAAGAGAAATTGAGATCCAGGTATCTTCACTCTCACTGGGAGTAGTTCAGTTCCTGCTTTGCACAGATCTGAGAAGTTCCAGTGCTGGATAAGTCTTTGCTGAGACCCTGCAAAGCAGCATAGTGTCCCAGAGCACAGGTGAGAACTTGTGCAACAAACGGATAACGTGGGTGTGCCTAGGGAAGGAAACACAATGTGACCTGAGCTCATGGAGACAACCTGTGTGCTGAACAGGCTCTTGCTGTGCAGACAGCTTCCTGGTTTCCTATCCAACCTGCTTATTTTCTTCCAAATTTCCCTGCTTGGCTTTCTTATTACCCGGTAACAGTCTTAACTGCTAACACGTAACAGCTGGTTAGTATTCCGGAAAATGTTTCTCAGTTTAAATTAACGGCAGTTGTGCTTCTTTTGAAGGTACCCCTCTGTACTGGAAGACAATCTTGTTGTGATGTTTTTTAGGTTCATCTGAGCAGCTGGATACAGAGCGAACAGTAATGAGTTTGTTCTCAGATCCGAAAGAGGCTCCTTCTTGGAAGACAACCTACTTCTACTGCTTGAGCAGCAGCAAGCACTTTCTGGAACAGATTCTGGTATGGCCATAAAATCATTGAGAGAAAACCGGTGGTGGCTAAAGTCTGTCCCTTACTGAATGTATCTTGGTGGTGCATGGAAGCATTTTGTATTCACATAGTGTTTATTTGGGGTCATGATGCACAGGAACAAGGAGGTAACTGGTGATAACTCCCTGACATTTTTCTGCTGTGAACTCAACATTCAGTGAGATTTTTGGAAAAGCCCTTCTGCATGCAGACTGAAGATTAGATCTTCAGGATTTAAGAAATCCTGTGTTCTGCTTGTCATTTTGTTAGATATACCACTTGATTTATCCCATGACATTGAACTTGTTGCTTTACTTTTCTGATCCTGGTAGACTGGTGCAGTGAGACTACTTTGCAGGGTAAAATTTATGTTTTGAAGAGCTTGACAATCTGGTGAAAAATACTCTGGTATTAATTAAATCATTTGAATGTATTTACATAGCTAGAAGAAATAAAGTACAGGTAGGTGGTCACTGTTACAGTGCAAGTATTTAAGGCTGAACATATTTCCACTTCTAAATAATGTGCTCATTTATGTTTCTTACATAATGCCCTTGACAGAGACATAATCAACAGAAAGAATGTAAAGATAATGTAGCGAGGGGGTGTGCGTTGGCTCTGTAGTAAGCATTTGAAAGACTTTTTTTTTTTTTTTTTTTTTTTTTTTTTTTTTTTTTTTTTTTTTTCCCCTCGTGACAGTTTTCGTGACGAATAATCCAGTGGCTTGGAGAATACAAGTTTAGGGAAGTTCCAGATGCAGAACTTCACTATTTCAGTGAAGCTGATGCTGAAATGGCTACTCATTTACATAACCTGCCAGGCATTATGGGTCTCTGCATTTTGGAAAGATAAATACTTCTTCATCTTGTTTCCTAGGTGACTGCATTAACTTTACTGAAAAGAGAAGACTACTCAGGCCTGAACAGCTTATTGAGGAGAGAATTCAACCCCCTTAGCCGCCTGTTGGTATTGCTTGGATGGACTCATTGTCAAAGCTTGGAATCAGCAAAAGCATTGCTATGGACTCTTCACAAAACCCGGGTAAATCAGCAGAAAGCAAGTGGCAGTATTCCAGTCAGATAATGTAGTTTGCTTGCAAAAACAGAAATAAATAAAACCAGGGAGTTTCCAGTGAATGTTAATCTTTCCCAAAATGGAATTAAAAAAGCTAAGATGTTACGGTTGTGTGTAGGTAACATTATTGGACACTTGCATTCCTCCTTACTCTTCAGCTGTGGGGGGAGTATGACTGCCCAGGAGATTCTGAAAATTTCCCGTGCCTGAGCTCTTCAGCCTTTGCTGTTAGCGTAAGAGAGAGAAAGTCAGCAAGGGTTGTTGATCACTTTTGAAAAGAGCTGGGGGACATTTGGTCAGTGTCATTTTGTCCAGTGAGTCATCCCTGGGTAGTGACCAAGTCTGATCACAAATAACCTGAGTTCTGCAGCAGGCTAGCTCGGAAGTTTCACATACTCATTCTCGAAACGAAATGACAGTTGACGAGAGCTGTGACTGGAAGATCCATCTTGTCTGAGGGGAGCCTTCATCTTCGAAGAAGAAGAGAGGATTCTAACTCTGAGGGTGTAGTTACATTATGTCTGCCTGCAGGCTTGGACAACAGAGGTGGGGAAATGGAGCCTTGCATTGCTGGGTCCTTGGGGCAGGTCTAGGCTGGTGTTACCTTAAGGGAATTACTATCTCTTGGTAATAGACTAAAGGTCTAGTAGCTCCTGCAAAGGGGAAGTCTTAGGATCTGATTTTAGCAGACAGGCATCTGTAGCAGAAAAGCACATGGAAATGAGTAACTGTGCTACCCAGAATATCATCTGTTCCAATACATGATTAGTTCTAGAGATTAGTGTCCTAGACTGTAATTAAGAGGCATTAATTTGCATTTTGAAAGCTGACCTTGAAACGGGATGTCACCACCTTTCCATGGTCTGTAGGTATGTCAACGAGAGGCTGAATGATTTTGATGCTCCTTCAGAACAGCCCTTCCCTGGTGGCTTTGTAATAAGACTAGCTATTTTCTGTACTTGAAAGTTACTATCTGGATAAGGAAGTCTTTTGATCATTCTGTATGGGACACAGGCTTGGTTCTGCTGTCTAACTAGAGGATTTGTCGTGAAGGGATTCTTTTATTTGTCTTTCCATTTAGGATTTGTGCAATGATTCAATACTGAAAGATTTCTGTGATGGGCTGTGGGCTCAGGTGGAAGTTCTTGAATGGTGCATACAGCAAAACAGGTAAAATGATCAGAACGACCTTTTCCAAACTGTGTTGCTAAATCTGCCTATTAGTCATTTTATGTATGCAAATAGAAATTGCATTATTTTCTGCAAATCTTGGCTAATAATTTCCTAGTAACCGCATATCACAAGCTCTTAAAATTGCTTCATGGGCATTAGTTACACTATTTATTTTTCCTTTTAACTGCAGTAGCTTGATTGAATCAGAGTTAGAGTAGGAGGTATACCTTTAAACATGTGTTGAGACCTAAATCTGAGCCACCTCTTTGTTCTTTCTTGCAGTATTACTGTTCCAAGGAAAGTTCTTTTGCAACACTTGCACAGACTAGATTGCCACACTGCCGTGTATTCTCTTCATCATCTCACTAATCTCCTGGCACTGAATGAAGACGACGTTATTGAACTTCTTCAGAAAGTTCCTGCTAGAGACCAACAGCTGCAGGGTAAATGCACAGGGTCACAAGAACGCAGAAAAACCCTGATACGTCAAGTATGTGCTGCTCGGTATTTCTGCCAGGAAGAATCTGTTCTTTTGACCTACTTCTGTAAATATGGAAGGTGCTGCTTAGCAGCTCTTCTGCGAAAGAAAACTAGAGAGCAGTTGGAAATTATTTTAGAATCCTTTTGGGGAGTAAATTGTCTCCCAAGAAGGAGTTGTGAGATCTCTTTGATCTCACAAAGACAGATCCCTGAAAGAGCTTTTCCAAAATGGTAACAAGACTTTGCACATGCTCATAATATGTGCTACTCATTGTAACTTACTTACTGTATAATACCCTTAGCTCGAAAAGTAAGTGTATGTTTTGGATTTTGGCCATTTGTGCACGTAAACTTAAAATCAAAGGGTGAAGCCAGCTTAAATTGACAATATCTCATGCTATAGCGTATTTATTTTGAAAGATACAAAACGTTGTTGTTGGTGGTGGTTTTTTTCCTTCTAATAGTAAGTCTTACCAAGTCTGCTTTACTATTAAAATTGGTAAGTCTTATCTACAGGCTGTGTTTGCATCCCTCTTGCCTCACTTCTCTCATCTTCCCACATTTCCATTTTGTGCCTAAAATACCTGAGATTACTAAACACGTAAGTTCACTTAGAAGTGACTCCCCTCGTGCACTCTTGATTGCAGCCTGTGTCCAGGTTCAGCTGCTGCTATTTCAATGCTGTTTTCTGATAGGGCCGCCTAATAATGTTAGAGAAGCTCAGTCTTCCTGTGTGTACTAGAACCTAAGAAGCAATTTTTTTGTGTCCTATTCCTTCTGTGTATAAGAATTTTTACATGTGTAATTTCAGCCTGAGTTGTGTGGGGAGCTAACAGTAATGGATCTTGCACAGATCTTCCAGGTTGCCTAGTGAGAAGTAGTTTTCTCTTCTTCCAGTATCATATTCTTAAGATGTTGGTTTCCAGTCTTATTTTTACAGGTTTTATTGTTAAAATTATTGTGACAGTTGTCTTAAAAATAGACTTAAAAATTGTAATGATTGATACTCTATAGATTCCCGGTTTCACTGTCCTGCTTTCTGATGTTAATTGTTTTGTTGTTGCTGTTGTGGTTTGTTTGTTTGGTTTTTTTAATCAGTTCTTACATTGTAATGATCTTTCTACTTAATCTGTCAAAACCTTTCGAGAACAGGAAGTGGCAGTCCCATTGTGTCTTCTGAGAGCTGCATAACTGTAGCAAAAGAAATCCAGCTGTGGTTTCTATTTTTATATCACTTTAATTTTCGGAACTAGTTAATGGAAGACAAGTCCTCCATCTCTTTTCATCCCAGTGATTATTGCAAAATTCAGATAATTCTATATAAGCAGTTTAATAGAATCTCCTTTAAAGTAATCTATTTTGAAACTTAAAGGGAGGAGAGGAGTCATGAAGTTTTGATGTGTCTGACTTGGTAGTGTTAACAGCCCTTTTTCTAACCTCTCCCCATGTACTTCCCCTTCTTTCTGACGCATCTGTTGGCTGCAGTAGTGAAACTGAAGTAGCGATACTGGTAGGCTGCTGAGTTCAGGCACCCTTCAGATCAATGCATAACACTATCTTTGATCAGTCACACTAACAAAAGAAGTGATGGGCGGAAATTTCCTCGTGAGTTACAGAATCCAAGAATAAGGTGTTAGTATTTCTGGCATAGCAAAACCAAGTGCTTATTGTTAAAGTGTAGGTTTTCACTATTGGTACAAGGAAAAGGGTTGGTTTAGCTGCAGGTACTGACAAGGACTCACTGCATCCAAGTCTTTCCACATGGGAGGCAAAAGTGCCTTAGACTTGCATCTGATTACCAGTGTGTATCTTGCAGTAACTCCCTCCAGCTAGCTCTTTCCC
>NW_010412498.1:0-26759 GCF_000710305.1 Buceros rhinoceros silvestris | reverse complement strand
TTTCCCTTTTTCAGAAAACTACCTTAATACTGCTGTCTTAGGACAGTAGTATTGAGAGTTTTTTGGGTGCTACATATTAGTGTAGAGCTGCTGGTGAATTATAGCATTTCTGTGGCTGTGTGGGTGCTGAAAAGGATCCTGATGTGGTTGTTACCTGCCTGCTGTCTACGTTATAGTTTGCACCATTGTCTCAGTTTAGAATTGCAGTGATAGGGAAAAATTGTTTTCAAGCTGTTCGTGCTCTCAAGCTTTTGTCTTGGCTGCTCTGTAGTTTTCAGGAGTTCAGACTGGTGCTTTTCTTTGAAATCATGCTCAAGCCTTGTGGAGAACAGTGCTGAAACACTTTTTAGGTAATGCTGTTCAGTCCCAGAGTTTCTATGGGGACGTTATCAGTACAGCAGACCAGTGCTCTGTTTTAAAAAAAAAAAAATCTTGGCTAATACTTCCCCTGGGTGCTAGTAGGCAGAGGGGCAGTCTACCCCTTGCATAAACAGAATGTGTGGCTCTACATTGTCAGGGGATGGCGATGTGACTTTTACATAACTTGCAGCTCTGATGTTCTGTGTACTAAGAAGGGATTGTGTCTCTGGCATGTGACACCATTTTCCTCAAAAACAAGCAAAAGGGGGAAGGAGTGGGTGTAGTACTTCTCTAAGTTGCCTTTATTATAAATGTGTGAAGCAAACTGTGGGACTCTACTTCTTCTTTAATTAGTTGCAGATTGTATATGATCTATGTGGTCAGCCACTGTGGATAGAATCAGCTGTGATAGGTATCTGTCAGCACAAATCTGTAGAGGTGATGATACTCATTCTCACTACATATAACCAGTCAGTGCTATCTCCCTACTTACCTGTTGTGTGACAGAACACAAAATTCTAAGATGCTGGAATGAGACAGAGACTGTCCCTGTGTAATAAGTGCACAAGTGTAGCTTAACCACATACCTCTAGTGAGACTCATCATAAGCAGATTTTGATAGTTCAGTGCTGTAGCCAGGAACTGTAACACAAATTTGCAGAAGATTTCTTTTTCAGAAGGGGATCCAGACCTGAATTTTCTGCGTCCATCTGTTGTGGGGTTTGGTTTTGTTTTGTTTTCAAATGTTGTGAAGTAACACTGAGATAGAGCAAAGCTGAGATGAAGGCGACACTGGGAAAGAAAGACTGGATAAATAGTGCTGTGTGGGAGCTGCAGGAGAAAATTAACTTGTTTTCTTGTCTACCTCCTACCCCCTCACCATCCTTATTTCCCTCCACAGCAGCAACACTCCCTAACACCCTGACTCAGCAACGCAATCTGGCACTCTTTCGAGCATTTTGTGCCATGAAGTATGCTATCTATGCTCTCTGTGTGAATTCACACAAGCGTTCCAAGTGCAGAGATTGTGTACGCAGCCTCCTTGGGGGTGTCCCTGAAGACGCAACTTTTGGAGATCCAGCAGGTGATTGGCCTCTTTTCTCAGGTTCAGTAGCTCGTGCTTCACCATTTGATGGGTTCTGAATTATCGCTTAATACTGGGATAATAAGACACCCTGTGTACATATGACATCTTTATTCAGTGGGCTATGAATGCTTTGCAAAAAAATATAATGGCATTTCTTTGAGGTGTTGTTACCTTTAGTGATAATAGATATGAATAAGCTACTGGCCTTTTTCTAAAACATTTAAGTTAATTGTATTAAAAATTACATTAAAATATATTAAAAATGCAAAAAGAAGGCGATATTAGATATAGGGTGGTAGTGGCGGGGATGCTTTTGTAAGAATTTATGTTTTTCCGTAGCTGAAATGAATTAATGGCTAAAATGGGTGTAACGTGAGTTTGCACATCATTGTGCAAGGTGGTAATTTGCATTACTGAAAGGGAGGAGGCACGCTACCTTTTAGGATGTAAAATGTTGGACATACGTTTACTTGATCTGTGGAGGAATGATAGGCTCTGAGCCACTGGGACAGTTCCCTCTTCTAGGATTTTCCTGGGCGAAGGTTGGAGGAAGGTACACTTGGAAAATGTAAATGTTCTTTGTTTTCGTTTTTAATTTTACAGATTTCTCTCCAGTATTTACTCAGTACCTTGTGAAGTGTCAGCAGTTCTTAAGGAGTGTTCCTGCTCCTCTGCGCCTGGAGGTTTTGGAGAACATCTTCTCCTTGCTTTTTGTTTCGTACAGTGACCTCCATACTGAGACTCTTGTACCTGAGGACTATGCAGAGGATGATGATCTTGACAAAAAGAGTACTACTGTGAGCATAGAAGGCAGTGCTAGTCGGCGATCTTCTGCCTCAGAAAGTCCACGGCGCCTAGTAGAGGCTGAGGAGAAATTAGAGAGGCATCTGCCGGGTGCTCAGACAGTGCACACAGATACCCAAGATCATCCTGACTTAATGTTAGGTGGCAAAAGCTGTGAAACTTCTAGGCTGAGCTACCTGGATCTGAAACACTTCACCAGTGGTGTTACTGGATTTTTGGTGGATGACATGGCCATGGATGCCTTCCTCACATTGCTTCTCAACCACCTGGAAGAGATTCAGAGTTCTCTCCCGTGGGACTCCAGTAATGTGCTTCATGAAGAGCTGGAGCTTGTTGAGTGCTTGAATCTTTCTGCAAGCAGAGATGCCTTTGGAAGTCGTGTGTTACAGTTTTCCAAATACCTTTGTGAAGCTCATTGGCGATACAAGGTGGTGATGAGTAACAGAAACGCAGGTAGGCTTTGTATTTGGCACTTTCTGATACATCAACACTGCTCTGTTACAGCTGTCCAGACAGTTGTCTCAAGACTAAATTCCCCGAGCATCTTGCTGAAGGAACACATTTTGGCAGATAGTGGGAGAATAACCTAGCTGGAGATCACCTGGTTCTTGCACCGTTCTCAAACGGAGTGTTCTCTGTTCTAATCAGAAAGTTTGGGTTTTCTTTTTCTTTTTTACCTCTCCTTTGTTGATACACTGCTTCAGTTTGCCTGTCTTCCTCCTGCCCCTTCGTCCCAAGTTATGTTGACAGTGCAGTGATATGAAGGGCCATGGTGGTGTGTGATCCAGTGCAAGCCAGATAAACCGATGTCATTCATGGACAGAGTGTTGATTTATTCTGGTCTGGAAATATGTTAGGAACATGTACCAGAGGAAGATGGGTTATTCTGTGATGCAGACCACTCCTTGGGAGTAGCTAGAACCACACATTCAGGAACCTATTTCCCACCCTTCTCCATATCCCATAACGTGTTAGCCCTGCTGCTGTCACACTTCGGCGTGTATCGTAGTGTAGCTTATTGTGTATCTCAGACCATGCAAGGTCCGTGTCCCAAGAAAGACTGGGCAGTATAGACCTTAAATGTTCCAAGTTTACAAACTTGTGCTCAATTATTTCTCAAGTCTCCTCTTATAAAGGAGGGAATGTAATGGGACTTATGTTCGAGTAGGCAGCCCTCAGTGTTTCTGTTGGACAAGCAGCAGCTTTCTGTGGGATTCTGTACTTTTGAGTCCTGTCTTCTGACAAATGATGACAACTATTTGGGGAAGGTGGCTGGCTTTTCTTGACACTGGTTATCTCTTGGGTTTTCTGTCTGTGCTGGCACCCCTGTTACTTCCAGAATTGTTGACTGAGTCAGGGTTCATACTACGCTGCATTACCAAAGGAGTTTCAGCAAAACCTTAATGACAAATCAAACTCTATTACTATTTTAATTGTTATTCTTTTCACCTTGTTTCTAGCTATACTTGGACTATACCTGTTTCTCTGTAAAGTCATGGAATCATTTAGGTTGGAAAAAATCCTTAGTGCTCGTCAGGGGTGTGTAGGAGGTGTAGTATATCAAAGCAACATTGGTTTTTGTATCCACATCCACAGTATTAGTGGAATTGCATCAAAATTACTTCAAGGTGCTGGTTTAAACTTTACTGCAGAAGAGCTCTTAGCTGAGATCAGCTGTGTTTCCTTTGGAGATTTGCCATCATAGCTCTACCTAGGTAGATATGCTGATAGATTCTTTAAGGTAGACAAATAAACAAATAACTGCTCATGGCCTGTCCAGCTATTTGGTAATCTTTTTGCTTAAATGTTTCACAGAACATCAGCTTGCAGCTTCCAGGAGATACTGCTCTTTAATCAGGTGCTCCAGCTTTAAGAAACGAAGTAGATCTCAAAGGTACAAGAGAGGTGGGTTGAAAAAGACACTTGGAGAAGACATCTCTGAAATGTGCGTAATTTTGCTGAGCTCGTAGCTGAATACAATTAGATTTAATGGACTAGGACGAGTAAACTAGATTTATTTCCTTTAGTTTTCTAACTGGTTTGAAGTGTCTTAGTCCAGTTTCACTTAGATTGAGGTTATTTTCCTAAAGTTTACCTGCACAAATAAAAGTTAATAAACTTTAAATTCAGGTAAGAAAATAACTTTTTTCATATGTAGTCTGATTTGGGGCAGGGCAGAACTTTGTAACGACAGTACCAGTTCTTCCCTTTCTCCACTATATTCGGTGACTATTTGGTATATTTTCGTTCTTACCACAACACTGTCTAGAATGTGAATTTACAGGAATTTGTGGCTTAGATTGGCTGGCTTAGGAGAAACTTGGATTTATCACCCTTTTTCTATTTGGATGTACCTTTTGAGAGATACATCCAGTTTTGGAGTGGGATGGTCCAAAATAAAAAGTTTTAAACTGTCTGACTGAGTCACTTATGGGCCAACATATCCTCTTGCTGAGCGTTTTCTTCAAATCAGCAGTTTTTGCGTTTACCATAGACATCAGTGATGGCTCATTTGTGAGATACTCTTGAAGCTCTCTTGTGGTTGCCTGATCTGTTATTTGCAGCAAGTTTTAATTACCTTGTCTAGGAAAAGTGCATTTAATGTGCTGGTTTTGATTCATTTCCATTTTAGATGGGAAAGAGGGAACTTCCAGTCCATCATTAGAAAGTGCAAGTAGCGAGCTAAGCACCAGTACCTCAGGTATTAAGCCACAAAAGCAGTGTTTCTTTGTCTTGTCAATGTGCATGCTGAAGTATTTGCTTGACTGGTTAGTGTGAATGGCTCTGTGCAGGACAATTAGCTCTGTGCAGGACAGAATTAGAACTTTTCAATTCTCAGAGCTCTCATTTTGGGCTGTCGTTTTTCTGATTAGAATGATATATATTTCTTATGGAATAAGAGAACTAGATTTTTCTTTATATTTTTGGCTTGTAGGAAACAGTATGCAATTCAGTGATGTGCAGGCCATCCGATCAGATAGCAAAATGTTATGAGAATTTTTAATGAGATGTTTATGTTGACTTCTTTACCCTAAAACTTCCCTTGCGACTCTGCTCGTATGTTTTTGTGTTAAGTATGAGAAGTACTGTTTATCTGGTGTTGGCTGTTATCTGATAAAGTGTTTTTTCCATAATAGCATCGTGATTAATTCTGTTGTCTTGCAGAGGGAAGTACCAGTAATGTGTCTGGCTCAAGTGATTTGGAAAGCAGGGTGAGACCACATCAGCAAAACCCACTGATTCCTATGATGCTTTCCCCACCAGAATCCCTGTTAGTTTCTTGTGTTTTGAGAGGAAACTTCGTAGAAGCCCATCAGGTAAACGAGTTGCATGTATTTTGTACAACTCAAATTCTAATTTGATACTGATGTTTATGGTTGTGATAGTTGGTGAAATTCCTGCTTCTTCTGCATTAGCAAGCGTAGGGCTGAAATGTCTGCATTCCAAGTGAAGGGGATACTTAGAAGCAGAAGCAGGTGAAAGGAACAAAGCTTTTTCCAAACCAATATCCTAAAGATGCTGGTGGGGTGTTTTTTGCTGCTTATATAAAAATGCTTTCTCTAAACCTGGATTCTCAAAGTGTGAAAAGATTTGGTGAGAGCTGGCCAAGCTTAGCATTTCAGCTGAATGAAGAACATGAAAAGTGATTCAGCTGTAGCCTTGCAGCAAATAATAGGTGGGCTTTATAGAAATAGTTGAAAAATGTCTCTAAGGTACAGGTTTTCAGGAACTTAAAACTCTCGAGAAAAAACCCCACCATTTCAGCCTGCCATATATGTGAGCATCGTATTCAGTTAAAGTATCTGTTTTATTCTATTCTCTCGTCTCCATTAAAAAGCCCCAGAACTCTTTGACCTATGAAAACTTCCTCTGACATGCTCTGTAATTACACCTGCTGTTATTCTTGAAAGGTGGCTTTGATGTTTAATCTGGATACTTCACCTTGCTATGGTGAAATGATTTTCATGGAGCGCTACCAAGAGGCGGTACAAGAAATGGCAAGAGTGGAGCACAATATTGAGAATCATGCATCAGATAGCACTGGAGGCGTCAGGAAATCTGGCAGCGGCCGTTCGACACTGCAGGCTATTGGGAATGCGGCAGCAGCTGGTAAGGACTGAGCTTTTTGAGTTCTTCTCATAAAAGCTTAGGGAGAAGTGAAAAGCAGAAGAAAGTGATTGGAATATTGTCATTATAATGAGTGCAACAGTTGTTCAGAAGGGTAAGTGGTGCTTAGTCTCCTTGACTTAAAAGGAGACTAAGAATGCTGAAATTAGCTGTTGATGCCCAATTGGTTTGTCCTTTCTAAAGTAATTGGTCCATGAAGCAGGCCACCTATTGAATTATTTGCCTAAAGAGTAATTACCCATGATAGGATCTGAGATAAATATGCTGTTTGTTTAGTGATTGTGTGGTTTGCTGACTCATGTAGGTATGGTATTTTATTCCATTTCGGATGTTACTGATAAATTGCTTGCAAATTCTGGAAGTCTCACCCCTACTCTCCAAGAAAACTTCTGGATCAGCAATATTCAGCTGGAGAATACTGATCCTCTGCGGGAAATCCTTGAGGATCTCAGTCCTTCAGCAATGGCAGCATTTGACCTGGCTTGTACTCAGTGCCATCTTTGGAAGACGTGCAAACAGCTTTTGGAAACAGCAGAAAGAAGACTGTACAACAGCCTTGAAACTCGGGGTAGGCTTTTGATTTTTTTGTGTTTAGCAGCATGGGCCTGGAGCAGAGAATGCCTCTCTGTGCTGTTGTTTGTGCTAACACCTGGGTCGTAATTAAATCTCATTTTGTACTTTCATGTTAGTTTCTCCTTTTTCCACTCTAACTTTTATTTTGTTCCCCTTTGCACAACAACTTTTCCAGGCCACCGACCTGACTTTGTTCTACTGCACTCTGAAGTTGTAAAGGGTTTCCCAGCAGTTCTGCAGCAAATAAGTAAAATTCTCAACTATTCCTGCACATCACAAGGGCAGTCCAAGCCAGGTAGTAGGCTTTTCTGGTGAGATTTTCTGTTGAAATGTGCTTAAATCAAATTCTTGCCATCTGTTGCAATGGCAAGGTGAATTTTACATTTTTTAAGCTTAGTATTTAAAACAAAAGTGGGGTGGGGTGGGGGGGAACACAAGCTCAATTCTGAGCGAATGGAAACACTTTCAATTTGGCAAGCTAGTTGTGTTATAATACAACTTTTGTTCTGTGGGCCTTTTTCTGTGCAAAAATATGTCTGGCTTTGTTATAATTGCTAATTCTTTCTCCCTCTTTGTTAGAGGTCTCAGATGAGAAAATAGGGAGCCATTTTCGATGCAGTATTGTAGACCTTCTGCAAGCTTGCTACCCTGCCTTGACTGAAGAAAGTATTACTAATGAAATTGTTATATCACAAAATCTGGATCAAATCCTGAAAGTACTGACATGTGTTGAACTTTCTGTGGGTGAGTTATTTTTGTGATTGTGAAGACTGACAGATGGATCTAGAGTTCTGTTTTACCCTGTTCACACAACTATAATTTAGTAGTAATGCTCTTTGACTTACGCATAAATATGTAGTCTTTTGAAATCATAAATGCAAACTAAAATTTTTCTGTCATTCTTATGTATTGAGCATTTGTTTTCAGAGCTAAAATTGTGAACTTGCTGGAGAAGAAAGGAAGATATCAATGAATACAGTTTGGGTTATTATTTGTTCTATTTTCTTCAGTCCTAACACAAGGAGTTCTTGAAGTGTTTTGTAACCTAACAGCTTATAGATAATTAGGTGTATCCTTACTGCTGCTTTTTTTTAAAAAAAAAAAGAGATAAACTATTGTAACGTAATACCACCTTCCAATTTTCATAGGGCTATCATAAAACATCTCATCCTTTTCTGAAGAAGTCTTCCACAGTTGCCTTTTCTCAGAGCTCTCGTTATATAGCGTTGGGTTGTTTCCTTATGTTTGATTTTTTTTGTCCTCCATTCACTAAATTTCTAAATGGCGTGCAGATTTGTAAAATAATTAAAGATATTTGTAGGTTTAATGAATAAACATTTAGGAGAGCTCTAAGGGCTAAATGTTATGGAGCACAAGGACTGGTCAACACCTGTGTTGACTCCCCCCTGCCACTCCACATCCTTTTTGTATTAAATACTTACTTGGATCTTGGGTGTATGTCTGTTCTCTTAAACCAGACTCTAAAGGGAGCCTGCTTGGCACCTTGGTGGAGCAGGCCTCCCTCAAACCTGCAGAGCTGGAAAAGCACTTGGTTTGGAATCAAACACAGCTCCTGCTGAGAACTCTTGACCAACAGGTCCAAACCATGCCAGAGAGCAACGCGCTGACAAACTTTGTGAAGGCCTTCTTTGACTACGTTGCTACACTGGCTGCTGTTGTGGTACGAAGCCTGAATGCAGAACTAGGTAAGGGGTTTCTGCTGGCAAGCCTTGATCCTAGGTGAAGATACGCAGACTGTGTAGTCTGGCCTGATTCTGGGAAGTAATTGTACAAAAATGTTTCTTTGCTAAATGTGCCTACAATGTGTGCGTAGCAAGATGTTTTGATTTTAACTGATTATTGCACTGCTTTTTAAATTTTCTTTCTTAACACCTAGGCCACCCACAGCTAAGATAAAAATAGCAGATTACAGTGGGAAATCAAGGATAAAAATGTTAACTACTGATGCAGATTCTGCACTTCGTTTAGACAAAACAAACAATCCCTGGCCTCCAAAAATTCTTGTCACTACTCTGTAAGGGTGGATCAGCATTCTGTACTTTTCAGCTCCCTTAGAGGCAGCCAGTGCCCTGCTGCTCCATGGGGATAAGAGGAGAATGTGTAGAAGGCTATACAGAGGTAATCAGGGATCATATTTTCATAGAATCAGAAGATGATAGTGGTCCATGAGGAGAAATGCACCATCAGCACATAAAGCTGTCGGAACAGAGCACCTAACTGTGCTAGGAGAAAAAAACACTTGTCTGGTTTTTTAAAGTTAACACTAATTGAGCTGCACTAGTGTGAAATACCACAGTACTGATTTCAGAGAATAACTTAACAAGGGGATAAGAAAAAAAGCAGCAAAGATCACGTGTGAACAGCATGTCACTACCATGCCCACCGTAACTTCTGTATGGACATGATTCAATCCTCATTAACAAACTGCCAGAGCCCAAAAATGCACAGTGTTTAAGGACTGGGTGAGTTTTAGGGAAATGTTATTGTACTGGAAGATAAAAGGAAAAGATGAACTTAGGAGAATCTGTTCAGAGTTACTCGACATAACTCAGTAGTGGATATGAGCACTTTTCAGCAGTGCTGGCCAGGGGTTCACTCCTTTTGTAAAAGTAGCTGTATGTCTGTGAGTTCCCTCTGCCCTTGCTCACTTTCACTTGAACAGAGCACGGACCTGCTTATCTACATACAGAGACTCCTCAGAAACCATCCTGCACGTTTTCTGTCTCCCCACAAATACACGTTTTGGCCAAAGTTTGATGTAGGGTTTCTAAACTGTTAGAACCTAGATACTGCTTAAAGGCCAAAGACTTTCCACTCTACCTGTTTTGGTAATAGGTCAAATAAAATGTGAGCCAGTGGTGCCAAGTTTTAGAGGCTTATAATAATCACAAATGCTTTGCTATTTACTCTGGATTTTGCCACACTGATGTGAATGTGGACCTCTGTATTTAGTCAGAGGTTTTAGACTCAGGCTCTTAAAATTTGTGTTCCTAAAATAAGACTTGATTGGTATATTCAGCAAATGTATTCGTATTATGATAAATATTCTGATTTTTTTTTTTAAAGATCTATCTGCGGAAGTGAAAGTGGGGAACCCTTTCATACTGTTACAGCAGAGTCCATCTCAGCTGCTCTCCCAGCTTGTGTTTGAGAGGCAGGTTCATCCTGACAGGTTGGTGTTTTTCAGATTAAATACTTCTAGGTTCTTTTGGTGTTGGTGACTTTGGACCTCAGCTAGGATTAAATTCTTCTCTGGCTGCAAAGCACAAGTATTGCAGCCTGCTGTGTCCTACCAGCCAATCACTGAATGCCGCAAGCGTTGGTGAGCAGGGAGGAGCTTATTGCCTCTTCTACCAAACAGAAGATTTTTTGATAGGGGAAACGGTGGGTCTGTGTTTTCAACAATTACTGTCTGTTCTAAAGAGAGACTGCATTTATATGTTTTTTTTTAACTGAATGTGTGACAGTTCAGAGCAGTGGACTTGCAGATTAGCAATGTAATAAAGTAAAATAGACCAGTAGGGCTTCTTACGAACGCAGCCGGGTATGGCTGGTCAGTAGATGGATTGGATAATCTGAAGCCCTTCCATCAAAAATTACTAAATTAGTCTGGTATGGAAACTGTCTGATATAATGAAGTAGCTCTTAAAAAAATGAGCACTAGTGGTGAGCCCTATTAGTTTGACACATTTAAGTAAAAGTCAGTGTTTGAGGAGTAAGTTCCTTTTCTTTAAAGGAATGGTAGCATAAGCTCCGAGTTACTGATGTCATGCTGTACATTCTTTTCATATTGAGTAAACTCTTTCTGTATGTGTGTACCCGTGAAGAATATTAGGGGGCTTATATTCACAAAACATGCGGAGGATTTACAAAAATGTGTAACTGTGAAGTCCATTTTATGTGTGCTGTATAAGTTAGTTCCGTTTTCGATTCTGCAGGCTTTCTTCTCTCTTGGCTAAAGAAGAGTTGAACTTGGATGTGCAGCAAGTTATTGTTAACTGTTGCTGTGAACCACTGTCCTTATGCAGTGCGAGGCAAAACAGCCAGGCGAAGTCTCTTCTGACAAACCTCAGGAACTTAGCACACCAGTGTGCCTACTGTTGCCTGCCAGATCTTGAAGTACCTACTCAGAATTCTGCAGTGATCTCTGAAGATATCTCCACGCAGGCCCCATCCCCTGTGAATGACCTGAGTCAGCACACACTCACTGCTTCCTCCCTGGACTTCCTGAAGTCTCAGTCAAAGCTAATGGCCGCAGTGGCATGTCTGAGTGCATCTAATATACAGAAAATTTCCAAATCAAGTTTATCTTGGATGGAATTTCGGGGCAAACGGGAGGTGCCGTTAGGTTTGGAACAGATTTCCAGGGAGTGTGAGGCATTGTTGAAGGAGTTCCCAATATTGGAACGATTTCTTCTTGCTATGTTTGAGCCACTTCAGAATCAGCAAGAGGAAGGTCGAAGTTTGGCTACTGTCTTCTCTGGCAAGACATACATATCTCTGGTTCTCCTAGGACTGCATTCCACCACAGCTGTTAAGGTTTTAATGGGGGTCTTTGAACAAGCTCTTGCTGCAAAGGATTGGGACAGGGCTCTGAAGGTCTTGGATCTGTACAGCCAGGATGCGGAGGAGCTGGTCGGTGTGAAGGATGCTGTACTGAGCTGTGCAGCTGCTGAAGGTAAGAAGGATTAAGTCAGGCTTTTTTCCCTTGTGTCTTCTTATTTTTTATTTTTTTTATGAAGGGTACAGCCTCGATCAGGAGGTAGCAACTAAAGTAGTGGCCCTTGGGCAAATCCAAAGATGGAAACAAATCCCTTCCTTCATCCTCAATTTGCTGTCTCTGATGGTGCAGTTTTTGTTCTGCAAATGTGCAAATCCTGACCAATTTAGTAGAGATGAATGAATGAAGTAGAGAGCTGGAATGCATCTGTAGTATTATTTTTGGGTGAAGAGCTGCATATATCAGTAGACATTAATCATAGTACTGTAAATGGAACATCTCTTGCTGCAGTGTCATTGTCATACATGGATGATGTATCCTGTGAAAGGACGTGCCTTTTGGAGTCTAAAGATAGGAAGTATCCCATGCCCTCTTTGGTTACTTCCCAAGAATCTAATGCTGGGGATGAGTCTTGTGTAGATCTTTTCAGCACTGTGCTGTTTCTTTCTGTGATGTGATCCAGTGAAGAAGAGGAAAATATTTTTTTAATTATTTTCCAAATTATATAAACTGAGTTTTAAACTAATTGCTTGTTTCCTCCACAGATAAGGATGGTTGGCAGTACTTGTTCCCAGTAAAAAATGCAATGTTGAGAACTAGGCTGGCCCTGCGCTGTCTGGACAAATGGCCCCTCGATGCCTGTTTGGAAATCCTAGCTTACTGCATTTCTGATTTGGGCATAACTGATGAACTAAAAGAAAGCCTGCAGAGCAGGAGGAAAGAACTTCAGGTTTATCAAAAGGTACAAAGTAATTCTTCAAATAACCAGTGAGATGAAATAGGCAGTAAGGAACAAATACGCCTGCCCTTTGAAAAAGTTTAGTCCTTGGCTCTTTTTTGATCATAATAGTTTTTCGAGTCTTTTGTCCAAAACAGTTGACGTGTTTTCATTGCTGTAGTATCCAGTCAACGCTCTGCTTCCATCCTTCATAACTTTCTCACTCTTCTGTTAGCATTCAGGTCTGCAAACACGGTTAGACATGAACATTTGTGTGAGGTCGCTGTCTTGCAAAGTATTTGTTTTTCCATTCTATACAAATGCTAGAGCCTCTGGAAGCTTCCCATGGCAATTCATCATTTTATAAGCTTGAGAGGTGCAGATGTACCTGGGCATGGTGTACAAGACTAGTGGTCCAATAAGTGTGTTTGTGTTGCTGTCAGTTCTTCTAGCTGCAGGGTTGTGCAGATACCGGGTTAAGTCAGATTAGCTGGCCTGGGGTTCAGCAAAGTCTGAAAAGCCAAACAAAAAAAAAAAGAGTCAAAGCCCAGCTGATCTCTCTCTGATGGTGTTTCTGCTAACTTACAGTTAGCTCACTCATCTCTCTGTTAGTGCCAACAATGTCTGCAGTATACGTGTACTGCCATCTTCTATTATAAATGTGCTTTCTAGACTCATACCTTAGAGAAAATCTCACAGTCTTTTTTGGAGTGCAAGTGCAGTTACTGTCATGGTTTAACCTCAGCCGGCAGCTAAACACCACGCAGCCACTCGATCACTCCTCTCCCCTCTCAGTGGGATGGGGAGGAGAATTGGAAAAAAAAAAGAAACTCCTGGGTTGAGATAAGAATAGTTTAACTAAAATAAAATATAATAATAACAATATTAGTTAAATACAATAGCAATAATAATTGTAATAATTGTAATGAAAGAGAATATAACAAAAAGAGTGAAATAAAACCCAAGAAAAGTGATGCACAGTGCAGTTGCTCACCACCTGCTGACCAATGCCCATGCAGTGATCCAACCCCCCTGACCAATTCCCCTCAGGTTCTGTACTGAGCATGACATTCTGTGGTATGGAATATCACTTTGGCTAGTTCAGATCTGCTGTCCTGGCCATGCTCTCTATCAGCTTCTTGTGCTCTCTGGCAGACCATGGGGAACGCAAAAATCCTTAACTTAGGGTAAGCGCTCCTTAGCAACAACTACAGTGTGTTACCTACATGATTCTCAGACTCACTGAATCGTTTTGGTTGGAAGAGACCTTTAAGATCATCAAGTCCAACCATTAACCCAGGTCACCACTAAATCATGTCCCTCAGCACCACATCTATAAATCTCACACTAAATCAAGATACCAGCTACCAGCACCAGTGACTAGGAAGAAAATTAACTCTGTCCTAGCCAAAACCAGGACAATTACATCATCCTGAAAAAGGACTAGAGATGAATGCCGGTCACCTTTTTGACTTTTTTCTTTGTATGAAGCAGCTCTTGATGTGATCAGCTCAGCTGTTTTCTTAGACTTAATGATTGTTGTAGATAAAGCATTTAAAATCTGTGCTACCCTAATACTGTCTTTTTCAGATTCTGAATGTGCAAAATGAACCATTGTGGAATGACTGGCAGGATCTAAAAAAAGCCTGCACTGATGACCCCCAGGCTGTCATGAACATCATTCTGAAAGCAAAGGTTAGGCATTATTGTATGCAGCTTGTTGAATTAAAGTGCATTAAACTTTGAATAGATAAATTTGTTGAAATAGCATCTTAAAACACTGATCAGTCGAGCTTACATTGAGAAGGATTCCTTTACTCAGTTTCGTGCTACAAAAACAAATACAGATTTGAGTTGATGTCAGGATTTACATGTAGCTTATAATCCTTAAGTTTAAGTTATAACTCTTACTCTGAGATACAACCTCTTCTTTTCTCTTAGAATTTTGAAGACTTAATAGCATGGCTTTTGGCACAATACAAGCTTGATTATTATGTAAATACTAATACTGTAGATGTGACTGGCTATTAAAGTGTCTCTCTAAATAGCCAACTTGCTTACTGTGGGATGAGAAGGTGTTCTCAAAGCAGGCTGTGACTGACAAAATTGACTATCATCCTCTTGCCCTTGTCAGTGTAATAATTTACTTTTTGCATGTGGAAGAGGAGTCTAACCTACAGAATTTCTTGATCAGAACTTTAGGAGAAACAGTTGTATCAGAGAGAGTCTGTCGGGTTTTTTTAAATTATTTGTACACTTTTTTTTTTTAAGGATTATGAGTTGTGTGAGGAGTGGGGACACTTGTATCCTGTCCCAAGAGAAGACTTGATCAATCTTCACCGTGAACACCTTCTCCACTTACTGGACGTGAGAGACATGGAAAAAGCAGTGCAGGTAAGAGCAAGACTCTTTCAGCCTTACATATATATATCGAGTAAATCGAGAACTGTTTTCTCTACCTTTTCCATGTGCATTTTCATGGCCTTTTTGGTTCCTTCCTTAAGAGATGGTATTTGCTTTGATATCCTTTCAGGATCCTGGTTTTCCCCTGTTCTGCTTAAGTGAAAATCCAACTTGTCAGACCTAATAGCATAAATGTCACTTACATGGAAATAAAAGGCCCCTTTTATTTGGAAAAACATAATGGAGTATTTCTATGCTTTTTAAGCAGAAGAATCAGAAATTAAAATAAAACAGGAATTGGCCAGTGGTGCTTCAGTGCCCAAATTAGTGAAGTGTGTATTCCTGTGGTTTTAATAATTATGGAGCTGTTGCTAATAACAGAGAGTATAAGATAAAGTGCAGGCTCTTTCAGACTATATTGCTTTGAAAATATTCTGGAGCAAAGTGGAGACTTATGATCACTACACTTTCTGTCCCATTCCTTCCCTAATTTTTGGCTTGCTTTAATTTTTAAAAATATTTTGATTAATAAGTGGAGCAAATAGGCGATGAGTAGTCTCTAAATAGATTATCTAAATCATCCTTATATGTTAGACACTTTGTGCAAGTTAATTTGCTTGCTGAACCATTGTAATGCAATACTCTGTCATGGATTGCCCGTTATAAAGGTGACTTTCCAGGAATGTAGTGGGGATTCACTGCATTTTGTTTGGTTTTGTAGCTTTTACAAAGAATTGAAGACCCTGGTATTTGCCTTGCCATCAGTGAACAGTCCCTTGACCAGCATCCGAACTTGGCAGCCTCTCACTTCTTGGCTGATTACCTCACAGCTCACTTCTATGAGAATCTGACAACAGCACGCCAAAATGAAATCCAGGCACTCTATACGGGATCAAAGGTGAGTAAAACACCTGCATTGTGGGATTAGTGGCAGTATGTAACTATATAAGTAATCTTATAATACATAATAAATGTTCTGTAGATTTTACCAGAGTGTTCTCACCATATCAGGTCTAAGATCCGGAGTCTCAGGATCCAAAGGAAAGTTAGAGATGGCTTAAAATTTCTCTTCCCCTTCTCATCTTTGCAGTTCCTATATTGAGGTGGTTGTAGCTCCTAAGATGAACACAGCAGTCCTTTGTTTGAGCCATAGGAAGTGAAGGAACAAAAGAGAGGGAGGTGGAATAAAATAAAATGACAATGTTTATCAGGACTTTGTCCCAAGTGAAAAAGAAAGCATCCTCTGTCAGTAACACCAGGTGTCCCCCTTGTATGGTGATCTTTGACACTTACATGGCATGTTTTTCCCAAGCGCTTTTCAAAGGTAGACAGTATTGCTCGTCCTTTTGGATGGCCGTCCCCTTTACAGAAGTCATTCGGGTTCTGTGCTCAGCCTCGAAATAGATGCGTTTACCAGGGGATTACCGTAGTTGAATTCATTATATGTAAACAAATACAGTAACATCTGTTTTGTTGTAGGACTACAAATAGCAGCTTGTTCCAGTGCATGTTGCAACAGTATTTTGCTGGGCTTCCTCTTTCCTTACTTGTCCCTTTGGAAGACATATGATTTTATTTGGGAAATGTGCATATTAACTGTCCATCTTTGGGAGAATTGCTTCTATTTTCTCCTCTCAATGTTTCCTCAAATGATGGAAGGATAACAATTGGGCTAATACTCTTTTTATAAGCTTATTCTAATAAAAGATTATGCTCTACAAAACAATCTATAAAAGATTTGTGCCTACAACATATTTGTCACAGGGTCACAAAATGCCTTCCACTCTCAACTGCCTCTGAAATGAGGCAGTGTTTTATAGAACGGGAAATGGAAGCGAAGTAATTTCCGCAAATCCACTCAGTAATTCTGTAACAGAGATAGAAATAGGTCTGAGAAGTCCCACCTCCATTTTTGCGGCCTCTATGTGTTAATCCATTCTCTGCATAAGCTACTGTGCTAGTTTCTTGTCTTTAAACTCTCAGAAACACAGATTTGAAACATCTTAATAAATGGGTTTTTTCCTGGTGTCTCAGGTGCTGCTGACTCTGCCTGAACTCTCCCGTGTTAACTACGTCCACCTCTCCTCCAGGCCACTGCTCATGCTGGAACAGCTCCTCATGAATATGAAGGTGGACTGGGTAGCTGTCGCTGTGCAAACACTGCACCAACTCATAGCTGGACAGGAAATTGGTTTTACTCTAGAAGACATCGACAATTTGCTCTCCAAGTATGCAGAAAAAGCTCTCAACTTTCCTTTCACATTAAAAGAGAAAAGATCAGGTAACTGTCCATGAAAATGCTGTTCATGAACTTTATGAATGCTTTTTATGAAGGAAGGGGAAATTTACCCCCAGAATCATTTCACCAGTTGTGCCATAACATATTTAGATGTGTGCCTCCAGCCTTCATCTAGCTGAGAGCATGTTCTTAAAGTCTTTGTCTTTCTTGTAAATATATGTTTTCAAGAACCAACAGCTTTAAAAGTTTCTCAGACTTTTCTCTATTGCTCCTTTTTGGGGTCTCCCTATGATATTGTTCAATTTTATCTCATTCCTCCTGAACACAAAGTCACTAACGACTTAGCAGTGCTAAAACCTGCAGGCAACTGCACCTTTCCGCAAACAGAGTGGGGATTTAATCATCCCTGGTCTTTCCTCCTTTCAGGAGTCCTGTTGGCTCTCTTTTCAGGGTTTTAGAATTGGAACAGCAGAAGGTGTTGCAGACCAAGTCCACTGCTTTTGTTTTGCTGTGGCATGTGTACCTACCCATATCTATTTACCCCTGCTTAAATGGTACCAACTTTCTTTATGCTAGTTTCCAAATATTGATGACATTTCATGATTCAAAGATACAGCTCTTGCTAACATAAAAGCATCAGACTTACCCATCTTTTCCTGCCAACTGATCTAGAACTTTGCAAGTGTGATCAGTCCACTGTGATATGAAGCATTTGATATTGGCCATGAGCATCTTGTGTCAACTAATTATTTTCACATCTGATAGTTATTCTCTGCTGTGTTTTTCCTGTGCCTATCAGTAGGCTGTTGCTTTGATAAGGTTCCCTTTCTCTGTGTTTTAGGTCATTGAATTTTATGCGGTTTTGCTTGAATTGTTGTGGGCTAATTTTCATGAAAATATAGTAATTTGAATTACATACCTAGTCCCATTTTGTGCTGTCATTCTTACAAACTCCTGTGAATGGATTCCTCTAATCTTTGAAAAAAACAGGTAGATGTATGGCCAGTATTGTTCTCTTTTTTTTTTTTCTTTTTCCTTGCCTTTGTCCTAGATTCTCTGATACGTATCCAAGAAAGTCTCAATCAAGTATCGGAGTGTGAAACACTGTCTAAATCAGGATCATCAGAACTATCTCCTGTCAGCTTTACTGGTGAGGATAAGGACTTGGTGCCATTTTCTTTCAACCTGTTCTTACTAGTTTTATCCCCTAAGTATGTGTGTCCCACTGCTTAACGGTAACTTGGGTTGTGTTTAGTGCAGATTAGAGGGTCTTTACTAGTTGTGAGCTTTGGGCCTGATTAGAAGAAGCCTTAAAAGGGAGCAAGAAATGTATGACTTTGTTTTGATTTTTGGTAGGTGTCTACAAAATGTCTGAAAAATCGGCACAAAACCTTTCCATCCCAGACCCTACAGAAAAAAAAAAAAAAAAAAAAAAAAAAAAAGCTCGAACAGATCATAGGAAACAGGACTATATCTGCAGGAAAAAAAAATTGCCTCTTTGCCACAGCTAGGTTGCTAGTGGATTAATGGTGCTGCAGGTTAATCTTTCTGTGCCTTGACTTATGCACTCTTTGGGTATATAGGCAGAGCTTGTCTGGAAGCACATCATTGTGGGACTTCGCTGCCGTCTTCCTGTTCTTTGTTCAGTATCTATTTTTCCTTCTGGATCTTAACTTCGGTTTAACAGTAGAAATCTCATTCATGTTGTATTTTTTTCACGATTCTTTTGGTCCTTGAATTTTTTTTCTAGGATCCCTCTCGTGACCTGAGGGAAATAGCACAACGTGTATCGTTTGAGAGGCTCCACTCATGGTCCTCAAACACAAATAAATAGAAACAAAATAATTTAAACCAAAACAACTGAAGAATATTTGTGGCTTAAAAACAACTACGAATATTTCTATGTGTTCCATTCAGCATCTAATGCAAGAGATACACTCTTCAGACAGTGTATATTGTGAGAGATGCATAGTCTGTGCTCTCAGGGAATGACTAGCAGAGGATATCCTCAGACCTCCAAGGCTGGTGATTCTCAGCAAGTGATGGGCCTGAGCTAGAGCTGCACAGTGATATCTTGATCTACAGTTTAGGGTGTCTGAACTGTTCCCTGGTTCTGTATCCTGAACTGACGACTATGCATACTCTGCCTACGTGAAGTGACAGCAGCATCTTGGATCGGGCTGTATACCTCTTCAGTTGTTCTCATCATAGATTAATATCTATACATTGTTATGTGTTATCCTCTAATGTTCCTTTGCAATCCAGTATCTACTTGGATGAGCATGAGTTAGTTAGATTTATTGGAATGGAGTTTGTTTTGGTTTTTTATTTTTTTAGTTTAGTATTTGTGTACACAGAAGGTTACTTGCAGGCCCGCATTGTCATGTTGAACTTGTTAATTAGCCTGTAGTGTAACTGGCTCACATTGTACAAACTAAAGTCCTATCTAATACTGTAAACTTGATTCAATGAGTATTTCATTGGCAAGGTCAAAGATCCCGAAGGCCAAAGACTCATACTCCTGCCTCTTTGAACTGATTTCCCCACAATAGATTGTAAAGGGGACCAGAAAAGGGAGGGATATGCTGTTGCTAGCCATAATACACCTCTACTGAGATAACAAAGAAAAGTCTCAGTCTTCAGGAATATCAGCACTGGGTGTCCTTAAGATAATATTTTATGCTGTATCGCCTTTTGGTATCCATATATCATTTTTTTTATTTCTCCACTTAAGTCCGTGCTTATGGTACAAGAACAAATGTTGACAAGTTGTCTTATACTTTTCTAGTTGTTGTGGTAAAGGTCTATTAATCAGTATGTACTCTTGATTATCAGTCTTGAAGTACTTTAAGTTTATAACCTTACAATTTTAGCTTAAAACTTACCTGTTCCTTACACAATGCTATTTTGCGGTGCCTGGTTGAAAGATAATGATAGTTGTCATGTGAGCCAGAAAGATATCTAAGTCTTAGTAAGCCTGTAGTGTTCTCTGATTTTCGAGACTCGATTAAATAGCTTAAATCCTATTCCATATTTTTCTTGGTCTGTCTTTTTCTAAGGTGTCACCATATCTGCAAGTCCCAGAGACAGAAGCCTGCAGCAGAATTTGTTTCCTGAAGAATTTGTGCCTCCTGAGAAGCCACCACCAAAGCAGCAATGGATTCCTGATGACACTGAAATGATATGCATGGTTTGCAAAACCGAACGCTTTACTATGGTAAGGAGTAAAAACAAATACAGACGTTCCTAGAACTGTGATCTTAATATGAACAGTTGGTCATAATCTGTTTCCTAAGAGACACTAGCTACTTCAGCGAGTTTGTCTGCACCAGTGTAGGCCTGACAAGATTCCCTTTGATATGTTGTTACAGAACTGGAATGTGTTAGCCTCTAATGTTCCTTTGCAATCCAGTATCTACTTGGATGAGCATGCGTTAGTTAGCTTTATCAGAATGGAGTTTGACATTTAACCATTAGTTTCTATCTAGTGTAGTTGAAGAGAGTGGCAACAGTTAGCTCCTTGTAGAGTCCTGTGAAGTGGTAGAGCCTAAAGAGGAAATCTGGCCATCAGAGAGGAGATAACTATGAAATCTCAAAAATGCACAATAATAGCAGTATTAGTATTTCAAGAGGCTGTCTAGTTGACTGTGCTGTCAAGAAATAACATGAGCATCATATAAGTCAGATTACTAACAGAGAAAATATAATCCTTGCTGTTGGGTACGCTTTGCTAAAGCCTCTTGTTTCATAGAGTACTTGAGCAACTGCATTGGCGTTCTAAGGAAGGAGATTAGTTTTGAGTTTTGCAAATGTTCTGGCAGTCTATTACGTTCTGTGGCTTAGAAACAGTACTGCTTTCGCAAACTATCTGTTGGGTTTGAATTTGGAAATTACTAACAGTGTTCAGAAAGACAGTCTACAGCTTCTAACTTTTCCAAGAGATGATCTAATTAGCACTGTGATCAAAATTGGTATAACTTAAATAGTGGAAAGGCCAAGACTGCAGCAGACGTTTTAAATACCTGCCTCTGGGGTTTGTGTGTGGGGTTTTTTTGTTATTTTCCTTTGCCATGCTCTGTCCAGAAGGGAATTGTAATAGTAAGAATTAATCAGTTGTATAGTTCTGAAAAGCCTTATCAGGCATGGTGTTTCCTCTTTTCAAATGGGGTAAGTGCTTAGGAGCAGAGGCAGATATTGGAGGGGACTTCAGTAAATTCTTTTTGTTGCTCATCCATGACCTTTTTTGCTTAGTTTAACAGGCGCCATCACTGCAGACGCTGTGGCAGGCTGGTGTGTAGCTCTTGCTCCACCAAGAAAATGGCAGTAGAAGCTTGCAGAGAAAATCTGTCTCGTGTATGTGATCAATGCTATAGGTACCACAACAGAGAACATCTGCCTGTCTCAGTGGAAGGCATAAGCACGTAAGTCCTTCTGTTCTAGTTCTCTTCAATTTCATGTAGACAGCAAGTACATGAATGGAATGAGAGAAAAATAAACATTTGAGTTTATCTGGATAATAACATCAGCTTTTTCGCTTCCAGCTCCTGGGATTTTCAGGTTTGATAGCTGTGGGAATGTTCCTTATTCCTCAGATTACTTTTAGTATTAGAAAGAACACTGGAGAGCGAGGCAACAAAGTCTTTAATTTGTTAAGCATCAATTGATCATCAAACCTAAGAGTTGAATGCTTTGATGAAAAAAATATTCAGCACAAACTACTGCAGTGTTACAAAGTTTCCTGCAGTGTACTTGGCTCCTGGATTAACATCGCGTGTTAATGGCTCTGCTGAACAGACCAGTGTTTTAATGTTACTCCATAATCCCCTCATTACAACTCCTTGAACCCTTGAGGATTCAAAAGCAAGTTCGTGATTAGCTAGGCTTTGAAACTGCCTTTAATAGAAGGAACAGCTGTGATAACAGATTTTTATTATGTAGTTGTTTTAAGCTGAGAACTGGACCAAAATTTGTTGTGTGTACGTTAGGCCAGCTGGTGAAAAGTGCAACTGCACAGAGCGAGTTTTACTCTTTGTGACCCTGTCAAGCCTGCTGATGCTGCCATAGCAGATACTGCTATCAGCAGGCTTGACAGTGTCACAGAGAGCAAGATTTACTCTTTTCAGCTGCCTTTCCTGTTTTCCTAGCAAGCCTGCAGATAGCAGTATCAGCTATGGCAGTATCAGCAGGCTTGCAAGGAGAAGAGGAATACTGTGCAGATCTGACAAGAAACACCTGGAAAAAAAAGCAGTCACCTCTAGCTAAACCTGTTTGCATCAGAAGGATTGCTTATACTGCCAGATTAGGTCAGCAGAGCCTACCAGTGAGCTTGAATGCCACCTGTCCTATTTTAACTGCTGAAGTGTCTGGGTGTTTTTATACTCACCCTATTTGTATTTCAAAACTAACTGAATCTTAAGGACAGAGATCTGGATGCCAAAAACTTAATTTCAGCTCTGACATATTCTGATACTGGGCAGTTCTTCTTTTCAACGTCTGCTTTTTTATGATGTGCACAACAGTGCTCTCCCTACAGAAGGCTGTAAGCAGTAATTGCTTAGTGTAGTTGAAATACAACAATGCCGAGGCAGGATCTTAGATTTCTAGACAGTAGGGGTTAGGGGCAGGGCAGTGGGTCGTGAGAGGGCAGGGAGGGAGAGATGTTAGGTTTTACTTTTACGAGGTGGTGTTCTGAAAAGGCTAGCCAGGCTGATCTCTCCTTTAAAACTGTGTGTTTCTCGGTGTGCTGGAGTAGGTATGATGTTTCTTTCTGTCATTTCATTACAGCAGAAAAGAAGATCAGGACCAAGTGGAAGGTAAGGAGTGGAGTAATGTTAAACTTGAATTTTTTATAAGTCCCCGATTAGCAGCAGAATTACAGATAGTAGGCTGATACATCTAGTTACCATTGAAAGGTGATCAAAACTTCAGTTATAAGTTATCCTGTAGGGTTTTTGCATTTGTGGGCTGAAATTGAACATTCCAAATTTTTGTGAATGGAAATTGAGATCTTGGAGAGATGTCTGAGCCAATATTGAACATGCTAGATGGGGATTGAAGCAAGGAGCTGAAAGAACAGCGGTTGGGAATGCACTTTGCATACTGGAAACAGTTGGTGAGAGGCTGTGTTATGAGTAGGAATTAGCCCACTACAGAGCTGTGCTGCGTGATCCTCTTCTTACAAACCATGGTGATACACCTCTGAATACAGCTACAGCGTGCTTTGGTGTTTGACAGGTCGTGCTGGCTAGGAGTAACACAGGATGAGGCCCCTCTCGTGTGTTTGGTTGTGTCCCAAGTTCCATCTCCTTTGCCAGTTGTGTGGATATGGGCTAGTAATTTCTCCTTGGTGCCTCAATTTCTACATCTAATACCATAACACTTCAGGAATAGCAACAAAATTTAGTTGACTTTTTCTTGGCCATTTTTCCTCAGAAGGTATATACTGTTTGTTGCTCAGTCTGCTGTTTGAGGTGATTCTTCAAAATTTTCTTACACTGACATAAAATTCTGGCAGCCCAAAACATAGTTATTTGAAGTTGCTTATAGCAATAATGTGAAACGTGATGTAAAATTTGCATTGGTGCTCCAAAACAAATAAGAATATTTTTCCTTACTTGTCCTGTTTTTAAATATGAAGGCTGTTTGAGCTGCTTTTCTTTGCTGTTGGCAGAAGCTTGCTTTACTGTTTCAAGACTGGAACAGCTGAAATGCAGTTTCTGAGCTGCTGCTTCTGGTTGCATCTTCCTCTTTGCCTGCAGCGCTGCTGTACATTACTGGGCCCGTGTGATTCATGCAGTAGGAGTGAATAGGAACAGTATGGAAATCCTCAGATTTAAGAGGGAAAGTGCTTTATTCTGCTTTTCTAACTTATCTGATGATACTGTGAAAAAGGTTTATCAAATGTTTTCAAGCCTAGTTTATTGTAGTTATTAGTTTCCAGTTCAATTTAGAAATAGCTTTTTTTTATTCACCCTACAGTTTTAGAGTGACTCAACACTCTTAATGGTCCTTCTGTGAAATAATAGAACGGTGAATTTTGAGACTTTTTTCCCTAGTTTAAAGTTTTTCTAGGGAGAAGTTGTTGTTGACCAAGAGAAATGCAAATTAGCATTATTCTCCATTTCTTAGTGTTGTTTCTTAGTGTTGGCTGTTGTTTTTCTGCTAGGAACCAGAATCATAAACCCGAACATCAGGTTGCTTGTGCATTCTGAGCTGCACTCAAATGACAGACAATAGTTGATCAGTAGCTATTCTGGCTTACTAATTTCAAAAACAAATTTCCTTAATCTGGAGGAAAGAAAGACTTTTCACAGGAACGAAATTTCTTGAATCGCTTGATCAAACCTGCAATTTTCTGCAGTACTATTTTATATGAAAACTTAATGGAGTTAGCTCGTCTTCTCACAATTTGTCTTGAAGCTGCTGAACTATATGTTCAAATAACAGCAATTCTAAAAAACAAGTAGTTAAGTCAATTTATCCTTTCTTTTACAACTGGTTCTTAGTTTCCCTTTTTAGCTGTAACTCACAGCTCTCATATTTCCATTTCCGTCCTGCTCAGAAATATTTAATAACTCGCTTGAGGAAAGGCAAAGAGGAGAGATTGCTGTGCTTGATGTCCAGTACAGTAGGAGTTGTATAATCATTTATCCAACATGTTTCTGGAGCTAGTTTTTGGTGACGGGGTCTTGGTAACAGTGAGAGTAAGTTCAGGTACAATTTGGCAGCCTGCTGAGGAGTGGAAATGTTTCTGTAATCTGTGTGCTGGCAGGAAGTGGCACGATGAGAGGATGACCAATGGCTGTTTTACGAGACTCTAGGAATACTCTGCATTATCTGTTCTTGGCCAGGTTTGTTGATTCCTGTACAATGATTCTACCTGGTGTTTTCTTTTTTGGCTGCAGAAACTAGTAATGAATATTCCACGGTGGTGCGAATACCCAAGGCAGCTGAGCTCGAATGGATTTTTTCTCTGAATGAAGAGGAGAATGAAATTGTACGCAGTGAATTTTATTATGAACAGGTGAGATCTTGAGAGTGCAACATAATAAGCAGTTCCCTGGAGAATTACCTCAATGTAATGATGTTTGTCTGTCTGTCCTCGAATTGTCAGGCTCCCAGCTCTTCCTTGTGTATTGCCATCCTCAGCCTGCACAGTGACAGCATAGTGTGTGGCCACCAACTGATAGAGCACTGCTGCAAGCTGTCCCAGGGGCTCACTAATCCTGAGGTGGATGCTGGTCTCCTTATGGACATCATGAAACAATTGCTCTTCAGTGCCAAAATGATGTTTGTAAAAGCTGGAAGGAGCCAGGATCTAGCTCTCTGTGACAGGTGATTTATCAGATGTTCACCGTTTCCAGATGTATTGAGATACTGTCAAGACCATTATCCTTTCTCATTGGGAAGTGGAGGGTGCAGGGGTTGTTTTGTGATTGTACTGTGGACCTTTTAAACAAAAAGAGAAATCCGTAATGTAAGAATAGTGTAAGAGTTCAAACAGTAGAAATTCAAGTGCTATGACTATCTAATAATTATTGAGGCTATAGTGAGAAGTAATTCACAAAGATTGAGGTAAATATTTTGCTTCTGAAGTTGTATGTTTGCTTTCAATCTATATTTCAATATAGGATTTTAAAACTGCACTTCCTGAGAATGAGCGTTTTACACTTTCCTTGGGTTTTGTCTTAGAGAGCTTGAGGTGGCAGGTGTAATATATGAATTTCATATGTACTGTTTTGATTTGGTGACATATATCTGGTGTCTGCAATCAGTGTCTGCCAGTGTTCCAACAGAACATGGCAAAACCCCAGTAAAACCAGCCTGAATAAGGTAGTGTGATGGACGGAGAAACCTGGTACACTGGTAATTAGGAACTACTGTTGTAAGACTTGTCTTTGGCATGAAGTTCTTAAGGTGTATGATAATAGTGAAAGTGTATGTGTCCGTTTAACTTCTTTGTTTCCTCCTAGCTACATCAGCAAAGTGGATGTACTGAATATTTTGATTGCTGCTGCCTACTGTCCAATACCATCTTTGGATCAGATTCTTCTCCCTGCAGCAGTAACGAGATTAAGAAATCAGCTTCTGGAAGCAGAGTACTATCAACTAGCTATAGAGGTAATGACAGTGGAGGGATGTCGGTGTTAGTAATCCTTCTGTAGCGGCTTTTGTTTTTCTCCCTCCTGAGTTCAGATGGATGTGATGTGTGAAATAGATAATACTGAAACATACAAACTGGGATTAACTTTTTAAAAAAGGAAGAAATAGTTTTCTGAACGCTGGAAAAAAATTCTGAGAAGGCAAAGTCCTTCTGCTGTGGAGCAAGCTGCTGAAGGGAAAGGTAGGGGCCTTGTTTTCCTGGTACAGTTAGAATTGGAGTGGACTAACTGCAAGAATCACAGAATCACTTGGTTGCAAAAGACCTTTAAGATTGAGTCCAGCCATTCACCCTTCACTTCCAGGGTCCCTAAACCATATCCCTCAGCACCGCATCTACTCCTCTTTTAAACACTTTCAGGGATGGGGACTTGACCACCTCCCTGGGCAGCCTGGTCCAATGCTTCACAACTATTTCTGGAAATAATTTTTTTCCTATTATCCAGCCTAAACCTCCCCTGGTGCAACTTGAGGCATTTTCCTCCCATCATGTCACGTGGGAGGAGACCAACCCCAGCCTCCCTACAACTTCCTTTCAGGTAGTTGT
>NW_010412497.1:0-4923 GCF_000710305.1 Buceros rhinoceros silvestris | reverse complement strand
TGCTGGCGCAGCCGCTGCGCGGCCTCTTGCCACCGTCCCGAACCCGCCGGCGGAGGGAGACCCGCGCTGCCGCCCGCACCTCCGCTGTTCCCTCATAGCGCTGCTCTGAATCCACTCCGCTGTGGCCCCGTCTTTCCCTCGTTCCCTGTCCCTGACATACGCGCACCCTTCCCCGATTTTCTCTCCCATTACCCAAGCATATACATACGCTTGCCTCTCCCGTATCTCTTCTCTTGTTTCCTCTATACGCACTTCACCTGACCCTCTCCCCCATCTCTCAGGAATCTATTTTCATAGACTTATACGAGGCCAGAACAGCATACTTGATCCTGGCCCTTTTACAGGTTCTAACAGGCCTTCACGTTGAGGCAAAAAATACTGTCAAATGTGCTCGAGATCCTGTAGCAGTCAATCTCTGTTTACACAGTTAAATTGCTCGGCAGGGAGGTAGCTTGATTTGGCTGTGGGGTTGTGATTTTACACCTTAGAAACACTCGGTGTTTCTAAAGGCTGATACATCTGCCTGCCTGTATGACCTGAACTAAGGTTTCCATCTGACAAATCCTTAAAAATGCTGTGCGGTTTAACACGAGTAGGCAGATACACAACACGTGGCCATTCACTTGCCCCTTTCCCCTCCGCAGCGTAAGAGGGAGAATTGGCAAGGTAAAAGTGAGAGAAAACTCATAGATTGAGATAAAGCCAGTTTAATAATTTTAAAAAATTAAAGGGAAAAATACCCAAACCAACAGATAGGAGGAAAAAGGGAAAAAACACGTAAGAAAAGCAAGTGGCATAAAAGAAAATGGTTGCTCACTGTCAACTGACAAATGCTGGGCTGCTACCCAAGTAATAGCAGCTCCGCGAACTTCCACCCTCATCCTTTTTATAGCTAAGCGTGATATCGTATGGTCTGGAATATCCCTTTGGTCAGTTGGGGTCAGCTGTCCCGGCTGTGTCCCCTCCCAACTTCTTGTACACCCCCGCCCTGCTCTCTGGTGGGGCAGGGTGAGGAGCAGAAAAGGCTTTGATGCGGTACAAGCGCTGCTCAGCAATAACAAACATCCCTGTGTTACCAACACTATTCTCAGCACAAATCCCAGACAGCCCCATAGTAGCTACTGTGAAGAAATTCAGCTGTATCTCATCCAAACCCAGTACGAGTGCACACCAGCAAACAATACAGTAGATGTCACGCTGCTGTCTCCAATAGGCCATTGAGGATGAAGGGGGAGATCCTGAAGAAATTCCTGTGGCCTCAGAACTGACCAACAAGAGAACGCCAAAAAGAACTAGCAAAGGTATGCTGTCTAGAGAAATGTGGATGCTTTGTTTGGTGTACAGTGGGAATTCCTTCTGTGCCATCAGTTTTATTTTCCGTATGGTAGATGGGGAAGCTCTGTTGTTACTGAGTGATAACAACTTTAGACAATAATATGACACCTACCTGTACATCCATTAGCAAGTCTCGAGACCGTCAGTTGCAGATGTTTCTGTATTTGTGACCGAGTCTGCAGAATGGTGTTGGGCACAGAGCACAAAGCTGCAGCATAAGCTCCCATGGACACTTGCTGAAACTTACTGCTGCCTTTAAGATAACAGGGTGAAAACAGAGCAGAGCAGTTGTTTTTCTGAATAGCAACGCAAGGTTGCTGGTGACACAGATGTGCCTAAACGTGATCTGTGTGTCCAAGGTCTTAAAAGTGAAGACTAATTGCAAATCAGTTTAATTACTTAAATGGTAACATGAAGGGTTTTTTTAATGATGATGAGAGTGTTTCTGTTCGATGGAACACCTTCCTAGACAGTGTTGGGTTTTTAGGTATTGAAGTTTTGCGGAGTGAGAGGACTGTAGATGTTGAAAAATGTTCTAGTTCATTCTTATGTTGTTCATTTGTATCGATGGCAAGTCGTCATCCGCTATCTCCAGACAGATCTGGACTGTTGAATCAGGGTCTTTATGATTATTTTTTGAAGCAAACTCAGTGTTGAACAGATAATTCAGCAAAAAGTAAATGTGTTAGGAAAGGTAGTGTTGTATCTCATATCAGCGATGTCGCTTTTAGGAAGAAAACCGGAAGAAGAAGGTGTTGAAGACAATGGACTAGAAGAAAATTCTAGAGATGGGCAGGTGAGCGAAATTGTGATTTCTGTTTCTCAGAATTTATTCATTTAACCCACAATAAATACACACCCACCCTTCCTCTTTCTGTAGGAAGATATCGAAGCAAGTCTGGATACCTTGCAAGATATTGACATGATGGATATTAGTGTGTTAGATGAAGCTGAAATAGATAATGGCAGTGCTGTAGACTGTGGAGAAGACTATAGTCCTGACAATATTCTCGATTCTCTCTCTGATAATAAAGACAATCTTGAAGCAGAAGTGAAGGAATTTCCAGATCAGCTAACAGAAAACGAGGTGAGTGAACGGAGGTCTTTGTAAATTTTCAGAAGGTACTTTATAAGTATATGGACGCATGAACGAGATACATCAGCATAATAGAATATAGACCATGAACAAGATATGGATTATATTTCATATTAACAGCTCTCATGTCCTGTTCTTGAAGCAGTAAATGTTCTTGGACTTACCAGAGGTTTGAAATGTTCACAGTAGATGGGTCACAGCCTTCTTTACCTTGCGATAACATATTTGCTTGCTGTGAAATAAGCCTGGAATTGGAAATAATGTATTAATACTGGTGTTCCCTCTTCCCATTTTTATGTGTTTAGAGTATATACGCATATACCCAGCCATCTAGATATCTTCATATATGGGGAGAGAGAGAAATTTGTTTTCAGCTCACAGATCATTTGGAAACCTTCTCTGCAGAAATAATGCTCTGGTTTAAAGAATTTATTTTGTACAGTATTCTTACAGAGATTAATAAACCAAGAAATTCTTGTGTATTGCCCTGTTCTGACATTTCTGGGCTTTTGACTTAACTTTGAGAGCAACTTGCAATGTCCTTTACAGCACAGTCTTCTGCTGCTGAATGAACAGGCTATTCTGGATGTTGTGTTCATTCCCCAAATACTATCCCTCCTTGGATCCTTGTGGGGTTTTTTTTATCTGTTTTTTTATTTTAGGCTGTTGGCTTCCAAAACTGAGCATACCATCCTTCCTTGTCTCCTTATGGTTGATTGGTAGGGCTTTTTTTCTTTGTTTTAGGCCTGTGGTGTCTGTCTCAATTTTTTATCTTCTGAAAACAGTTAATTGCGACAACATCCAGTTAACCTGAAAAGCAGTTTTCTGGTGTCCTGGAAAAACACGTTATGTGTATGTTATCACAGAACTGTGAAATAAATTTCCTCTCTAAATAAGACTAACTTTGAAATAAATAATGTCATGTTGAAATTAAAATAAAAGGTAACTGGAGAAAGATGTTTAATCAAGGATTTTTTTTATATGCTGCTCCTCATTCTTGGGTCACAAGAATCTGAAACAGCAATTCAGGTCTGTCAAATACTGGAAAAATCTTTCTTGTCTTATTGCTAGGGAAAATAGGATACAGTAGTATTTCTCCGTAACCTAATGCTTCTTTTTGTAAGAGATGCTGTAATTCTTTTTTTTGCTATTTTAGGAAGATTATGATGAAATAGAAAACAATTTAGATGCCGCCTCTTCCAGTGTAATTGAAATGAAGGTAAATTGAACATGTAGCTGTATTTCAGCCTGTTATTATCTTGTTACTAACACAGAGTATTCACTGTGTGCTTATACCACAAAAAAAAGGAAACATGACCATAGTAAGCAATTGTAATAGAACCAAGATGTACGTGATCTTGTTCAGAAGACAGTCTGTCAAATGAGAACGCCCTGTGCTTTTTCCCTCCTTTCCAGTTGGCCGTCAAGACTTCCTCCACTTTTGTGGCAAATGCAAATGGACTTGTTCTGTTGTTACTTATTACCCCTGCTGATTATATCAAGTAGAAACTGGATTTGTTTTTCACTCTGCAGTTGATGCAATACACAAAGATACTTTCTTGGTCTCTTTAACACTCCAAGTTAGGTATGAGAATGCAATTGTGGCTGATATTTTGATTTGGCTTCAATGTGCCAGAAAAATTAGCTATATAAAATACTGGGTTCCAGTGCATGGTGGAAAAAAAAGTGCTAAATGTGGTAGGTGAATTTGTGTGATTTTCAATCTTGGGATTGGGCAGTGGGGTGGGGGGGGAGGGAGTGTGGCTGTTATTCTGTGTTACAATATACATTTTATAAAATACTCATTCTGTGTTTATTTTTCCAAACAGAAAATGGAGAAGCTACACTTGGAGCCAGGTACTGTTAAAGAAAAACATATTCCTGTCTTTTCAACTAATACTTTTTAAACCATTAACTATAAAAAACCAAGCAAACAAGCTTAATTTGCATTATATTTATGATGGACAATCCAGATCATGCAGGGTCATAGAGATTGGAAACCCAATCATATCCCCAGATCTGTGAAGTGATGCTTGTCATCTTTGAAATATTTCCAGTGAAATGAAATGGTTTAAAAACCTGTTAAGCTACATAAGTGGATTTAGAGAAGTTAATCACAGTTTAAAAGCTAAAGATTCTACTTGTAAACAGATCTTGTGATATCGCACACACCTTATCTCTTGCTAGGTAGAGAACAGTGAAAGCAGTAAAAAAATATTGTAGGGCATTAAAATGTAAAGATTAGTTACTGGATACAGAAGAAAGAAGAGAGTTTCTTCATGGAAATTTCATACAGATACTTTTCACTTTCTGGACTGCAAACACACTCATGCACCATCAGAAGATGCCCAGTTCTCATGTTGGACTGTCTGCTAAAAGAATTTCACAGAAATTTAAAAATTGAACTCTCAGTGCCTTGATACGTTCAGTTAAGCATCTCGGACTCTGGAAGCTAACTAGAGAAGAAACAGAGCTGAACGATTTCATGAAGA
>NW_010412496.1:27827-28104 GCF_000710305.1 Buceros rhinoceros silvestris | reverse complement strand
CGCTGCGCCCCGCAGCCCGCTCGCTTTTCCCGCCGAAAGAGGGAGAAGCGCGCGAGCTGCGTTCCTCGCGCGGGCAAGATGGAGGCCGGGGAGAGGGGAGGGAGGAGGAAGAGGAAGAGGAGGAGGAGGATGAGGATGAGGATGGATAGATGGATGGATGGATAGATGAGTGAGTGAGTGAGTGGGTGGATTGATGGCCGGCCCCTGCCTCACGCAGGCCCCTCTGGGGGCCATGGCTCGCCCCCGAGCAGGAAGCACCCCCCGCGGTCCCACCAGA
>NW_010412496.1:0-27719 GCF_000710305.1 Buceros rhinoceros silvestris | reverse complement strand
GGCTCGCTCCTGAGCAGGCAGCACCACGAGCTGGCACAGCAGAGAGTTGGGGTGGGGGCGGTAGGTCTCGCTGTGCGGGGCCTCTCCCTGCAACTCGAGGGGTCAGTGTTCAGTGGCCCCAGCACCGACAGCCTCGTGGTGCCCCAGGAGTTTTCGTCAGAGCGTTGTAGAGCAGCACCATTTGCAAAGGAGCGGATCCTTCTTACTAGTGCCATGTGCGTGCTGAGATCGAAACAGTAGGTGGGTCGAGAGATTGTTTCTTCATCTCTTAATGTGTGACTCACGAGCAGGTCTATAGGTTAATGGCGGGTCTGTGAGTGAGCAGTTACAGACGATGTGATGAAGAGTTCAGTAAAGCAGCATGTCTACGTCCTTGTTGGTGCGAGGAATTTTCAGTGAACTGCAGATGGGAGAGAAAGACTTACGAGTTGATTCAGTCCTGATGTCTGTCACTAGCATACTTTCACTTTTTTATTTTTAATGGCAGAATATGAATGAAAACTGGTGGGTGGATGCTGCTGTTCATATCCTGGCAATCCTGCCTGACATTCGTTTGGGTTTGGAATGGCAGATGAAGTTCAGTCACTGACACAGGGAGGGTATGTCAGCTGTATGTGCTGCCTTTCTGAGAAAAAGAAAATGCTCGTGGCTGTATGCTCAGTGGTCTGTGTTCAGGACTCTGCATGAAAAAGATGGGGGTCTCTGACAACATTTTCTGCATTTAATATTTACAGTTAACATTATTGTGTACGAAGTATGCTAGCAGCAGGTTGAGTTGGTTACCTTGCGCAATATATACACAGATCTGCTACATAAGTTAACAAAAGGACATGAAAATTGAGCCAAGAAAGCACATTAGAGATTGAAATTGTGGTGGGAGTGTGTGACACAATGCGGAAAAAATTCCTTCTGCAGACATTCTGGAAAACAATGGAATCACCAAGGAGTGGAGTTTAGTGATGGGTAGAAATACTTACTGCCAGGATAAGCCTGTCAGAGGTTTTTGAATTGGAAATGAGCAGTTTTGAGCAAGATCCAAATAAGATTATAAATATTCTCATGAAGTCCTTTGCAGAAAAATCCGCTTGTTTTTGTGGGAGAGTGGATGAAGGACTGTTGTCTGAACCTCTAAGGGTTTGTCATCCAGAAGTGATCCATTACTTGGGGCAATGGGGCAAGGTTTGCAATCCGATCCAGGTTTTGACTGCCTCCTGTAGGGAACTGCACTGAGTATTGCTCCTAAATCTGAGGTGCCTGTGGCAGAACATTGCCATTGGGTTGGAAAGGTTGACATGGTTGTTGGAAATACTGAACCACCACAACTGTGAAGTGAGAGAGGTGAAGTGTTCTTTTAAGAATTTCCAGTACTTTTGAATTAAAATGGTTTGACATCAGTATAAGTTCTATAAAGGACTGGTGTGTTTTTAGTATGTAGAATCTACAATCTACATCTTAAACCGCCTTTGTTGTGTCAAGGTTGAACTTCGGGAAGGGTTTGAGTAGGGAAGAAGCAAGTTTGCAAGGCACGTTATAACAGCTGAGCAGGGAGATACTTGAATCGTCATGGAACCGAAATAAGACCTTGATGGTTCTTTTAAAAGCAGTCACATGTGCACTTTGTCTTAACATTGTTCCCATTTTATGTCATAATGTATCAAAACGAATAATTGTTGTTTTGTAACAGGCTTCAAAAGGAGCGTTCAGAGTAATGACGGATCTCTGTGCTGGTTTAGAAGTAATCCTGGAGTGTCTCGTGTTTGGCATCCTACAACTTCCTGATAGAGCGTTTGGCTGTCGAAGGCTCACTGTGTTCTGTGAAGGTACTGTTGGAGAGTTGCACTCTGTTTTGTCGTGTTTCGCTGTGTAGCTGGCAGCAGTTACCCAGCAACTCCCAAACAGAAGCGTTTCAAGCTCTTATATGGCTTTTTCTCAGTATGGGGGCTTTGAACGAGCCTTCTCCCTGAGTTCTACCAGTGTCTTGATTTCTGTTCTGTTGGTCTTATTTATGTGTAACTCGCGTGGAATTTAATTTAGTCTGCAAGAGTGTTCTTAGCATTAGACCTGCCTGGGAAGCAAAACGAACGCAGTGATGCTTGTGCAGTGAGGGCAGTAAAACTCCCGGCAGGGACAGCCTTATCCCGGGATAAGAATACGCTCCCCAGATTGCTGATGCCCTGCCGCCAGTGTTATTAACTAATAACACACAACCTCCCCCTCACACACGGCTCCTCTCAGCACTCTCAACTGGAATGAAATGCTTCCGTGAGGAGTTTAAATGGTGTGATGAATTCAGCAACTTTTTCCATGGAGGTCTTGGACGCAAAACCAATTCTAACAAATCTGCAGTGACTTCAGTAGGTATGAAAGAGGCATGGTGATGGGATGGTGGGATCTAGTCATCAGTGAACAGAGAAATGGTACAGGCATGGTCCTGTGCTTTTATCCCTCAGCGGAGACACATAATGCAAACATAAATGGTCTTGTTTACTTGAGCTTCACAGACTTGAACTGTGACAAGCAGGTACAGGGAGGACATTCCAAACTGCGAGAATGTTAAATTCCCTTTGCCCTTCTAAATGCCTCATTTTTGTCTAATCGTACCCGCATGTACATCAGTTTAAGAGCAGTCGTTCCTATTACTTCATAATTCTTTATGACTGTTAAATACTTTAAGGCTGTTAGGATATTACTGTTTCTATTCCAGTTACATATACGCAGCGCAGAGCAGCTAAACAACTGTCTAATTGTTCTTTGCTGGCTAGATTATAGAGAAAGAGTTTTAGCAGGAGACAAGACTTTATTAGACAAAGGAGCTAAAGCTGAGTGTGTTCGCTGGATATGTTACAAATCAAGAAGTGTTTGTCTGCTGCCAGAGATTATTGTGATAAACCATGATGTTCCAGTTAATGTCCAGTTTGGGTCGTCTGTGTCCCTCTGAGCATGGAAGGGATCTGTAAGTGTACTCAGGAAAACACAGTGTTGGTATAATGGGAAGTGATGTGAGTGTGAAGGGAGAGTAGAAATCATCGTCATTTTCTCTACTATTTTTTCAGGTAACAAGGATCACACCACATGGAAGCTGCACTTTACTTTAGGTTTGTAAAGATGTCACAAAACAGGTGATCTGTTTTTAAACTCTCTTGCTTCTTCTGATGAGTGTTGTTCCATTAATAGTTATAGTCTGTGGAAGACAAATAGGCGTAATTTGTTTTTCATGTAGATTTTAGGAAACCTATTTATAGCTAAGTGGCTAGAAGTTTCTGTAATTTGTGTATAAATCCATCATATTTGACAAGGAAATACATTTACAGTACTGGCCTATAAATATGTGTGTAACATTCATACCAAGGAAGATTGTTTTACAGATCCCGTTCTGAAGATGGAAAATCTTAATCTAAATGCCATCATCAACTGCATTTTATCTCTCAGGTTTAAGAGGTATCACAGATCCTGCCATAAAGATCTGCTTCCTGTCATAGAAATCCACTGTCCCAATTAGTGATGGCTTCTTTTGCCTGGTGTTTTGCTTACTGAGGTGAGAAGAGTGGTTTGTGATACTCAGCGTGACCTTAGGGAATGAGGTGTGTGTGTAACTTTAATGTAGTTGGTTGTGATTCTTGTAGGAGTATTTACCCAAGCGGACACTTCTTAGAAGCCTTAATGAGCTCTGTAGAGAAGAGCTCTTTGTCGGTCCCAAACAGTTTAGAACTAAACAACTTTGAAGAACTGTAGGTGGAATGAGTGTATTGTAAATTTGCAGCCTTTACTTTCTTCTCAGAGGTGATGCTGATAACGCTGAGGGTGGGAACACAGCTATAGTCATCCAGAGGGGTCTGCCACGTGCTCAGCAGCTAAAGCCCTTCACACTTCAGTGCCTACAACTGGCCCCAGGGTAGTAATTAATACAAAGATTTGTTGAGCAGGATGAGTTCAGTATATGAGCAGTGTTTAAAGGAGAGTCATCTAGGGCAGTTGATTTTAATAAGAAACAGGAATAATGAAGGATGCTAACAGTATATTTCACTAACCGCGGTTAATTTGAAACACTAAAATTTGGTATCTGTGGATTTAAACACCTGTAAGGAGTTCTGCCAGTAACGCAGTGAATTTGAGGCCAGGATTTGTTTAAGGTATGAGCCTACACTAATTGCTAATCAACACAGGACATTTCTTCCTTCAGCATTTTTCTTAAGGTGCTGTTATTTTCTAACACTTACCTCCACCATTTCATTTCCTTTAACTTCTTGCTCATGAGAGAATTTTTCTGATTTGCACACGAGCTTCCCGTTGACCATGTTCACAGTACACTGTTGAAGCAGATTTAAAAATCACGTAAAGAAATAGATTTTGGAATTAAAATAGAAGAGGGCTCATAAATAGGAAAGAAGTGATCCCAGTGTTTCATAGGCACTCCCGCTAATTTACACCAGAGACCACAGCCTTTTAGTAGCCCTTTGAGAAGAAATGTTTCTGTCTGTTGAAATGATAGAATGTTAATGGAAATGGCACAAGTTTCACTCAGAGCAGAGGTGGAAGTACAAGGGTGGCCAAAGAGGAGCCCCCGCTCCTGAAATCTGTTACCTTTAGCTTTTTGCCATCCATGGTAGTAATGTCAGCTTCTTTTCCAAGCGTGAACGAGTTAGTTACAGATTGCTTGGGCGTTTTTGATGTCACGACAAAGTCATCTCCTTTTTGTTTTATTTCAATAATAGGCTTAATATCTTTGGCCATTTTGATAAGCTCATCTGGCAATGCTGTAAAAAAGGCAAAAAAAGGACTTTTTCTGTTACGGAAGTAGTAGTGTGTTGGTATGAAATAGCAAATTTCTCCAACAAAGCTGCAAAATATAGAAAGTAGTAATAGAAAATGATGTCCAAGTGAGAGGGCAAGTCCCGTTTTGGATTCCTCTCTTCTCTATGGGCATATTGTTCCATTCCGCCCAGTCCGTATGGCTTTTCATGCTGCCTTTGTTAAGAATTGTGTCAGAATAATGTCCTTCCTTTCGGTAACAGCTGTCATATGGTGACATTGCTCCATGACAAAAAACATGTGTTTATTATTTTCTTTCCCTCATCTCTTCCCAGGTTGGAGGTGGGGGTCATCTGTCCAGTCAGAGGCACAACAGTGTGAGTAGCTTCAGGCTACCTTATTGGGGTGTCTCCAGCATGATTTGAGAGTATCGTCTTCAGCAGTAGAGGGGTTGGTGCTGGCATCATGCTGTTGGGCTAGACTTTACTGCTGTAACTGAGTGTGGCCAGCAGGACCAGGGCAGGGGTTGTCCACCTGTACTGGGCACTGTGAAGGCCACATCTCGAATACTGGATTTAATTTTGGTTCCTCAGTCCAAGAAGGCCACTGAGGTGCTGGAGCGTGTCCAGAGAAGGGCAGCGGAGCTGGAGCAGGGTCTGGAGCACAATGTGCTGAGGAGCAGCTGAGGGACCTGGGGAGGTTGAGCCTGGAGCAAAGGAGGCTCCGGGGAGATTTTCTGGCTCTGACAACTCCCTGACAGGAGGGTGCAGTGAGGTGGGGGTCGGTCTCTGCTTTCCAGGAACAAGCGACAGGACAAGAGGAACCGGCCTCCAGTTGCACTAGGGGAGGTTGAGGCTGTCCCTGAGGAGCCATTTCTGTCCCGTTGGGGTTGTCCTGGCCTGTCGCAGGCTGCCCAGGGCAGTGGTGGAGTCCCCATCCCTGGAGGGGTTTCCCAGCCGTGTGGAGGTGCTGCTGAGGGACAGGGGGCAGTGGGGACCTGGCAGCGCTGGGGAATGGGGGGGACTCGATGGTCGTAAAGGTCTTTTCCAGCCAAAATGATTCTGTGATTCTACTGATCATCTCGTATATACCTTTAAAAACCCCAGTGTGAATGGTTGACCAAGGTGGTCAAGGGCGTAAGAGCATTTTTATTAAGGTAGGCACCTACTAAACAGCCATCACTCTCTTACTCACTGGTGTTAATCACTACTAATAGCACACTGGGAATCTGTGTACACCATTGACAACTTGTTTGTCATTAAACGTATTTATAAATTGTGTGTTAATCAAAAGAAGTTGGTTTCTGATAGATGTCTTCTTTCATGAGGTACTCATCTAATCTTAAGATCAGGATCTGGGGGTTGTCTGTAACCTTTTGATATCAATTTGCGGGATTTTCAGCTTTTTTTCATTTCCAAATTAGACATGATGACTTTACCTGGCAGGGAGTAGTTTGTCATACAAACAAAAGAACAGAGATGGAGATACAATGGTAAAAGCTGTCATGCAAAGTGCCTGTTGCAATCTGAGTGAATTATTTCAAAAGTAACTAGACACTTACCAACGGCTTTCAGAAACGCTTCGTAGTTCTCTTGGGCATAGACCTGCCAGGTTCCATTGAATGCCATTGCGGGTGTTTTGAGGCAGTTGGGGCGGTGGTAGCAGGAGAGTGAGCTCTCCCTGGTCATTCAGATGCTATTTATGGAAAGGGAAAGGCCAGCCCAAATTCTGAGATGACTGGCTGATTATTAACCATGAAGTAACAATTATTAATCATTTATTTGTTCTTAATGATCATAACCTCTAGTTCATTCTGCTTTGTAGAAAGTCTTACCTTGACCGGCTGGGTTGGGATGTTGTGGTTATCACAGGTTACTGAACGCGAGTAATTAATCATAATTGTAAAGTGTTGCATAGATTAATGTGTTTTCGGTTTGTTCACAGCTCCTATGTGAATACATTTTCTGTGTTTTGGATAGAATTCTTCAGGTAAAATGGCATCATTTGCAGTAGATGTGAGGTAGTTACTGTCTTACATCAGGAACTTCCTAATTATCACAATATTCCCTGCTATGGGCACTGGAACCCTAAAAGGTGGGATAAAATCCACAGCTATTTCTCCCAGAACTGTGGGCCTCAGCCTGCTGGGGGATGGGAAAATCAAGTTGGGTGGGACAGTCAGTTAGGACTTTATCCAGTAGATGTCAGTCCTGTGCATCCAAATCTGTTTTAAATTCAGTTTATCATTATTATTTGTTAATAATGACTGCATACAGACAAGACTCAAGGTAAAACAAATGGATCATTGCTTGGAGACTGAAATGAAAGGAGTAAATAGGATGTATAGTTCTTCTTCTCACCAATTTTCCCCAAGAATTCCTCACTCATTACAGCTATCGAGTGATACTCCTTGCTGTCGGTGCAAGTGTGGCTGTTGATTTTGGAAGCGGTTCATTAGATTATTTGTCTTGCACTTACATTGCTTAACTCAGAGCCTGTAACCCAGGGGTAGGTGACCTGTCTCAGTTAACTTTTACTCCACGCCGGTCAGGAATTCTTCTGTTTAAATAGAACTGAACTCTTCCTTACAGAGTCACAGCTTTTTTTTGGTATGTAACTTTGAAGAAAGTTCACACACAAAAAAGCCAGTTTTGTAGTTACATTTCCCTGTGGTAATGCCTGAGGAGAAGGGATGAGGTGCTGAGACCCTATTTGTGTGTGCTGTGTAACACACGTGGCTTTAACAGGTCCATGTTTATACCGGAGTTATTCTAGGACAGGAGTCATCTGTTTCTCGGTGCTGTCAGAAGGACATGCTTTTCTTCATTCACTGTCAGGTGAATCTAGACAACTAGCTAAGCTCTCACTTTTTAATCATATTTAATGATATGATAATTAAATGATTGTATACATTTAATTTTAATTAACGTCTGAAATCTGCCTTTGGCCAAGTGATTCAGTCCTGTAGAGGATTACTGTGCTTGTTTATGTTGACACGGGAACACCAGTGTCCCTCAAGTAACTGGAGAAAATACTCCTGTTGTGAGCACAGTTCATCCTGGTGTGCGGAGCAAGGAAAGATGCTGTTTCATGGAATAAATGCGGTTAGCTGGATGGCTGTAGTAGGAATACAGTCATTTTTTTAGCTCTCACTGACACAGTTTTACTGGGAGAAGCTGGAATTGTAGCAGTGGCTTCAGAGCAGGTGAGAGGCCACACTTCTTTCTGCATCCAGAATAATCTAACATAACTAATAAACCTAAAAATCTCCTTAATTCTAAAGAATAGAGGTGTCCAGTAGGATGGAAGGATCCGAGTCCATCTGAGTTTAATAATACATGCACAAACAGTTGTCAGCTACAAGATAATCAGTAACATGTTGTGATTTCATACAAAACCCTCCACTGAAGCCTGGTTCTCAGATGTGAATCCTCTGGTATTTCCCACAGAGGTTTACTGGGAAGGAGTTTCTTTATACACACTCACACACACATACATGAGAATGGTTTTCTAACACCTACCAAAATAAAAATCCTGAAATATTACTGAAACAACAATACAGACATGAGCCTGAATTTTAGGGCAGAGACACTGAAATGAATCTAAAGTAGTTAAATTCCTTGTAAATAAAATGAGATGTAATCGACTAATTCATTTAGACTTTTTCATCCTAATCCCACCTGGGACTTCCTCCTCCTCCATTCCTACTGGTATCTCTCCATGCTTATAGACACTGATGGTGACCTGCCCTGTTTCAGACCCGTACTTATTCTTGACGTAGATGCTGTATTTCCCAGTGTCTTCGTTGCAGACTTTCTCTATGGTAATTGTGACAACTGTCCCCTTCACGTCCATTTTGTAACGATCTTTGAAGGTGATAACCTTCTCATTTTTGAACCAAGTGATTTCTGGGTAAGGATCTCCAGATACACAGCAAGTTAAACACAGGGTCTGTTGGCAAACAGCAGAAACAGATTGTGAAGATATGAATGAGCAATGAAATTCAGTTGATGAGAAAAATAAAAATCAGTTCTCTGAGGTTTTCAATAGATGAGATTCCAGGACTGTCCACTCCTTTCTCGGATACCCTCCAGTGTAATCAGGATTAAACTGGCTGAATGCACTGGGCCTGGCTCATAATTGTGGTAATGTCTTTTTATAGCTTTCTTACGCTGTAAAATGACACTTAAACAGGCACATGGTGAGTTTGCAATTACTTCACAGGATTTTAATTCTGCCTGTGTACCAGTAAAGGGGAATGTGACTCAGAAATGTGAGCAGCAAATTGATAGGGTGGAAAAATAAGGTCCAGCGAAGGCCTTAGTCTAATGCAAAGGATCTGGCTATGACACTGGCCATCCAAAACCTGCAAGAAAGGTTCCGTGCTGCCACAAGCAGCTGTCTGTGCAGAAACATGTGTGTGTTTGGAGGCACCATCAGCCATACAGGGCACTGATACAAGTGCTGTGGAGGGACCACTCCACGCTTTTGGCCATTGCAGCAGCTCAGGATAGCTCCTGCGAACGTACAGGAGGGGAGAACAAGTAGTTTTCTCCCCATCAGTCATTCCTCTCTGTCTGTGCAAGGGCCGATTATCTGAACAGTTACTCAACATTACCTTGTCCTCCATGATGGTGGCAACATCTGGCAGACCTTGAACAACTCTGGCACGACCTGGGGATGAACAAATAGGACCTTTCAGTTTCCCTTATCAGGGTGCTGCTTGGCTTTGTTTTGCAGAAGGAAGGAAATTAATTTACTTACGCTTTTCGGCTATTGCAGCTTCCCTGAAAGTGAGAGAGAGAAAATCATAGTGTTTTTGTTTATTAGACATTGTGTTCTCCATACAGATTATGACACTCAGGATAGATATAGGTGTGGAAATACTTAGGCAAGGACTTACTTTAGCCTTCTGTGCTCAGCCAGGGCATCTTCAAAGGCTGTAAGGAAGGAAAAGTTGTGGCTTATTTTATTTGACTTAGTAGAGTTAACATAGTGCATTAGCGTTGGAAGTACAGGTATTTGTGCACATAGGTACGTCTAATTATCATCTAGACAGTGGCTGTGTCTGCCTTAAAGAAATAAGATTCTACGTACTACTGGAATAAGTGGGATCTAGCACCTGCTTTCCAGTGAGAAATCTCTGCCCTGATGTGGAGCGATCTTGGAAAGACACTCAGCTACATCTCACTCCTGTGACAGGGTTGTTTGAGCCAATAGCAGTTACCTTGTCCAGACAAGTCAGTTGACAGTTTGTGAGAATTGTTCCCATCGAATAACTCCAGGGTGTATTTTCCCTTGTCTGCATCGGTTGGGTTCAGTATGTGAAGCCAGACCTGGTTCATTGTGCTCCCAGCTTTCAGTCTGTCTCGGCTCTCCAGTTTTTTGTCCCTAAGTAACCAGATGACAGCGGTTCAACAGTAGTTAGCAGAGCTGTGTAAATTAGAGCACTAGTTTTTTTTAGGCAGATATTGGCTAGAGTAAGAGAATGGGAATCAGGACCTCACCATTAACTTCGTGGAGAGTTATGTCTCAGTCACTTCTGAACATTGCACAGGGCATCTAGCTGTGCTTTTAGGCAGTTTGCCAAAGCTCTACAAGAGACCTCTTAGTTCTTGTATAGTAGATTAAATAGGATTTAGATGTTGAATGTTTGCGTTTAGTCCTTAAACATGATTAAAAATTGGCCTCCTTATATATGTGCGTAGGTGGTATCTAATAAAACACCATGCCTATTTTTTGAAGACATGAGACTAAATTAGCTGGTGTTTGGAAAGAGTTTTATACTGTTTGGAAATATTATTGAAAGTGGGGGAATAGAGTGATTTAGGGAAGTATTAAATAGTAGAAATAAAGAATTTGGAAAAAACCAGCAATTTCTTTCCCTGTCTGTAACCGGGTTGGCTGTAACTGAGCAGTACCTTAAATGCATCATCATTATTCTAGCAAAGATGATCGCTTTTAAATACTTGTGCAGTGATAAAAATAACATGACTGCTTAGTTTGGAATCCCCAGATGTGTTTCAGGATGCAGAATGAATCGTGGAGTTCAGCCCCTGCTCAGACAAATCTGCCATTGTCTGCAAAAGCCACAGGCTCAGGCCCAACGTGTTTAATAGTGATGATAAAGAGTTACAAGCAAGAAGCCTTGCAAATATTGTTTGAGGACTTACTTGTGATACCAAGTTGTTTTCATGTAATCTGTGTAGTACTTCACATTTGTGTAGATTTTGATGCCTTCTTCAGTAGGCTGAAGTTTCAGAGGTGTAGCAGAGAGAGCTAAGAGTATAATTGAGACTGAAATTGAGGAGGATGTGCAAGAATGCACAATTTTACATGTTACGCAAACAAAATCCCAAGCAACGTATTAGCGTGTCTCTCTGGAGGGTTCAGCTAGCTGGAAGCAGGCTGGTATTGTGCCTCTTGAAGACCCTAGATTTTTTAGCAGCTGGTACAAAAATGTTACATCTCTCCTAGAGACCTGGGTCTGGAATCCCCACCTCGGGTCGAAATAGAACAACTTGACCAAATTCACACAGCAAGTGGTGTGACAAGGAGCAGGCTGCTGGCACGTGAAGGTCACAGAACTCATTTCTAAGTGCAGGGGGTTTTACGTCCCTGGGTTTATTTACTGACCATCCTCCTCGACAGTCTGAAGGTGCTTCTAACACTAATGTAAGAGGGTGGTGCTGTACTTGATCTGAATGCAGGGACAGCTCCTGAGCATTCGCTCTGGCTGTGGCACCCCACCTTTCTCCCTGCCATAGTTCCTGTGTCAGCTGCTGAGGAGGTGACATACCACTGATCCTACACAGCTCCTTCAGAAGGTCCTCGAAGGCTGCAAACACATAAAGATTTAAGAGTGTAAGTACAATATTTAGCAAATCAGATCTGATCTACCAACTTAATTTCATTAAGATCGGAATGACTTGTCGTCCTTTTCTGTCGCGAAGCTTACTGGGAATTGAGTTTTTGCCACTGACTCATTTATTTTTAGATGCTGGGCATTTCTTACTAAATTTAGATGCTTCTATCTTCCTTAGCACTCAGTGTGCGCAACAGACTGTCTCACAGAGAACAGACTTCTGTATCAGGCTTACATGATAGGTTCCAGATGTCGGGTAGGATTTCATCTCGGGAAGCAGGATCTCCTGATTGATGCTGAGCTGAAGTGTTTGAAACGTTACTGAGTTTTTAACTGTGGCGCTTGACAGAATTATAATGAGGCCACAGCTTGATAAAGGAATACGTATGTAAATGACATTAGAATGTCAGAACTGTGTATCTATTTTTCAGTTTCCTGAGCATATTCAGAACACTGAAAAGTGAAGCAGGAATCTGCAGTGACCTGGAGATTGTTTTTCCACTTGATGTTGTCTTTAGCAACTATTCTGTCACGTAATTCAGCCTGGACTATTTTTCACTAGTGGAGGATGCAGAGTGAAAGCGGAAGCTTGTTCTCCTGATGCTTCAGAGGCCTGGCTGAACTTCCAGGAGTGAAAATCAAAGGAAGTAGGGTATGGACAGATGCAAAAAATCCCCTCTGAGATCAGATACAGAGGAGACTTTTATTCTGTTCATTGGGCAATGTGTACCTCCTGCAGTATAAGAGACTCTTACAGAGGGCATTTTATGACTCAAATCTCCCATGAAATACTTGCAATTTTTAAAATGATCAGCACATATATATCTATGCTATAGTAGATCAGGAACTCTTTAAATTTGACCAGTAACTTTTTATGCAGGTTTTAATCCCTATAGAAGCATGTAGGTATGTGGTAGAAAGTTATGAAATGTGTTTTTAAATCCAAAACTAATCCCGGGCGGGGTATGAATGTGTACTGTTGCCTGATAGAAGGATCTCTTACCTCCTTTTGTGAGATCAAGCTGGGTGTAGTCCTCTCCTCGGTCATCTGAAACAAGTGCTTTGTACTGGCCCTCGTCTGCTTTAGTTATCTAGCAAATACATACACACATGTGTAATATTTGTTTAAAATAAAAAACAAACCCAAACTCAGAGACACCTCCCAACAGAAATTTCAGATATCATTGAAATAGGGCAGGATTTGGAAAAGGGGGAAAAGCTAAGATATCTTCTACCCTCCCAATGAGTTTGGATGGATGGATCAGAAGGAGGGCAAAAAGGGTAATTTGCCCCAAGGAATTTGCCGCTTGCTGTTAAAATCATCTTATTTCTAATTCAGAACTATCTGACTGTAAGGTTAAATAATTTCTTCTTTCCTGCTTTCCTCAGTAGTTGTTCAGTTTCTTTCATTTAGTGGCCACTACCCAAAACACACGCAGAATAAGATCAACCCATATTTTTTGCATTTTCGGGGGATCACCAAAGCCTCTGAGCCGTTTTATGTTTCTCACCTGTTTAATACAAAGGGTTCCTATCCCAGTCTGTAGCTCAAACGCACCACCCGCTCGGGGCTTGTTGCTGAAGAACCACTGAAAGCTGGTGTCCTTCCTCAGGTTTGTGGCCTGTTTGAAGTCAATGTTTAGAAGTCAGGGTCTCAAATGCATTTTATTTCTGAATGCCTGGGTGTCCTTCTAATATGAAACATCACTTGCATTAGAGGATGCTCCAGAGTCTCAGAAGCTTCCCTCTTTGTGAAAATTTGTCCAAGATACACTACCTGAACTTTCATTGGTCTGCATTTGGATGAGCCACTGTTCATACCCTTCCCTTAAAAGTCACATCTGAAATTTCACGCTAAAGGAGTTCAGACTACAGGTGTCCCCCACGGCAGTGTGTACCTTGCAGGTGAGGAGTACTTCACAGTTCTCAGTAACCTTCCAGCTCAAGTTCTCTATAAAATGTGGACCTATAAAAGAAGAGAAATGTCTGTTGCAGTCTATTCCACAGCTCTCAAGTGCTTCCTACAGAACTGCCTCCATCTCGAGGCCAGGCCCTGCAGCGCGGGCGGGGAAACGCTGCTGGGCCTTGTGTGCAAGAGGCACCGCAGCTGAATCGCAATAGAGTAGAAAAGCCATTGACTATCTGTTTTCTTCCTGGTTCTGGGAGACTCAGCTGGGCCACAGGTTACTCTCGATACCCTTTCATTGTCTTCTGAGCGTCTCCGAGGACAGGAGAGTGGACCTGCAGTCTAGGGTGGTATCACAGTATTGAATATTTTCATCCCCACTAGAAGGGGATCGACTTTCCAGTTGTAGTATTTTTTCTCTGAAGCTGCTTTATATACTTTCTTATTCATGAATATAAGATGGGGATAAAATGAGAGTGGAATGCATGGTTCTTTTTAAACTTATCTAGAGAATCGTTTTTTCTACAAGGAAAGGAGTGGATCTTAATTACATGGTGTATATTCAGGCTGGACGATTTTCAGAATTCAGAAATGTGCGGTGTTACAGCACTGAGGATTGTGGCTGGCATGGCTAAAACTGTTGAAATAAATAATTTTGATTTTCAAGAGCAGGGCAGAGTATCTTAAAATAAAGGATCTTATCCTAGTGTATTGATCAGCTTAAATACACACTGACTCAGGTGTTGCCATCCTGTTGGTGTAGTTCTGGCAGGTCATTAACCTTTGGACGATCTTACCCTGCTTTTTCTTCCATTCTCGCCGTTTTGCATCAGCCTCAGCTGCAACTTTAGCGAAACCTGTGAGAACAGCAATGGTCAAAGTCAACAACCCCCCACTATTTCTCAGTGCGACACTTCAGAAATTTCTGATCGTGACAGGTATCCTCACGAGAGCTGGGATATTAGTTTGTAAAACACCTCTAGTGCTTGAGTTACCTCTGGTCCCCACTAAGATCCCTGAACCACTTAGTGGTATCGTTCTTTCACTGTGCTGGTTGCTCAGAACCTAACGTTGATTTTCGTTAAAACAAAGGAGTCTTTGCAGACCTCGCTGTTATGCGTTTAGGAAATGAAATGGGAGATTTGACCATACAGGAAGGTAGGCTAGAAACCCTGAAATGAAAATATTTTAAACGTAAGAAACATAGAAGGCAGCAGAGAGCATAGAATTTACCTCTGTTTTAGACAACCACGTGACTTTAGTTATCTCTGCTTCCTTCATTGTCAGCAAAGAAAAATGGGTACTTTCAGAGCACAATCCATCAAACTTGTTTTATATCCTGAACTGGGCATGCACCGAATCACCCTGTAAAACTGCCTGTGTCTCGCCACTGGTTGTAAAGGGACTCAATCGAGTAGGCTTGACATTTTATAGACACTTTCCATTCAAAGAGTGTGGAGGCTTTAGCAGGTGACTTGCAAGAACTGAAAACAGAAACAGACACTCTGTGGGGAAGTGTTTGTCTGAGACCCGTTACTTTCTGTTTTCCACGAATTACAAAGGCCCTCTGTAGCAGCATGTACAAGGACCCGTGTATTTCCTGTTCAGCTTTCTCTCTTGCTTGGACTTGGCCTCCAGTACAGCTGACACTGTCTTCTTTATTGCTTTCAGTTCAGTGCAATTCACCATCTGTTAAAGACACTGAATTTTCAACCTGATCCTGTCCTGAGATAAATGAGTACGTGCAATATCACGTCAAACAGTTTACTGCCAAGACACAGTTTGCCACAGCAGGATCATATGTGAAGCATTTGGAAAAAAATAACAAAGCATTCTGCTGGATGTTTTGCCTTATGGACTATTTTTATCATCAAGGACCCTATTTATAAGGCTAAAAGCTTCAATTTATGTTAAAGAGTAATTCAGATAATTTCATACATGATTCCTGGACTTTAAATGTGTGCTGAAATAAATATTTGTTCTCCCCACTCCCAGTGTACCCTTATAACTGAGAGAAATGCTTCGGGGGCTTAAGTGCCTAGAAGACTTTCCACTGAGCCTGGCAGTCTATATTTGATCCTGAATTTCCACTTACATTCATCCACAAGAGCTAGGGTGAACTGATTTTTAGCTTTTCCGTCTTGCAGCTGTGCTGTGTACATCCCTTTGTCATCATCACAGAAATTCTGGATTATTAGCTCTACCAGACCTTTTTCTTTGACAAAGTTTATTTTATGTGTCTGTGAAGCAAAAAAGAAATACAATAAACTGAATAGTTTTTCCACAGCAGAACTGTTCCAAGGTCAGATCCTGGCACAGCCTCTCCTACAGCACTCAGATACTACAGTCCTTTTATGGGTGAATCCTTCTGTACTTCCCTCACCTTTCAGGAGAAACAGAGCCAATGCACTCTGATATTCTATAGCCTGGGATTCACCTCGTGTTTAAGTGTGTAGGAAGAGGAAGAGGAGGATTGCTTACAGCAGAACTTTTCTCTGGGAGAAAGTTTCTGTTAAAACCACAGAACACAGTATGTTCTGTGTTGTTGGATATTAGAGACTTCTCAGCTTTCCCGAATCTGTATGATTTTTAGTAGAAGTGTTGCGCTTAACTACACCTCCCTGGCATGTAATTGCATACTTGGGCAATGATGAGTAGTATTGCCACCCTCTTGACATCGTGCAAGCACTACTGAACCCTTTAAACATACACCCTGAAACCTGTCAGCCTCTTGCACACAGATACCTTCGCTGTGCCTTGCTGCCTTGTTTGCTTTAAGCAAATATTATCATTACAAAGAGCTTGGCAAATGCTTTGTAATCATGCATAACCATATCAGTTCTCCAGTGTAGAAAAAACAGTTCTTCGAATAGATAAATTTGCCAGACATTGTTTTAAAAATCCCCAGCATGGCACTAAGAGCTTGGAAATTCTTTGGCCTAGTCCTGACCCTTTGTTCTGTCTGTCCTTTTTGTTACCTTGGCGTTACTGCACTACATTGAGCTGACAGGCCAATTATTTATATTGTTCCTCATTCTCAACTGCTCTCCCCTCTGGTCCTGTCATTCCAAATACTTTTTAAATGTTATATTATCAACTTGATATGGGAAGATAAGGAAGAGGCTAGAACATTTTTTTTTAATGCCTCAAAAGGTTGGAGTGCACAGTAACACATGGTACAGTGTTATTTCCAGTGCCTCAGACTGAGAAATAAATCACTTCCATCTGCTCTTAGAGTTCACTAGATTTATCTGTGTTCAGTTCAGAGAGGCAGGGTGGAACGCTTGCAGCTTTGCTTGGGGAGGCAGAAGAGAAATAGCCTGTCTCATTGTGAGAGGTGGTATTTCTTTAGCAGCCACTGAACTGAGATGAGTTTGTTCATCCAAGACAGAGCTCTCTGTCCTGCACGGGTGCGTTTGTAGTAGCAGATGAGGTACACACGGCTGAGGTGTGTGGTCAGAACGTTCCCCTGTAAAAGGGAAGTCTCTGCTGCAGCAAGATGGCCAGAGGCAGCCTCTTGGGAGGAGGGGGGTAACAGGAAAGCAGGGGAAGGAGGGTGAGTTCTTGGACTGTTGCACTGAAGGGTTTGCTGGCTGTAGCACTGAGCAATATTACAGTCTTTAGCTTGCTCGATACTAGGACTGGACAGCTTGAGAATCAGACACTTGGGCTTCTTTTTTATGCGCAGTGGAAAACCAAGCCCTAGAGTTTTCCGAAAACACACACCAAAATCTCTGGTGGGAATTTAGAGAACTGGGAATGTACCCATTTGCTCTATCTCCCTGTTCGGAGGGGGAAAGTAAGTCAGAATTCAAACCATAACAAGTCAAAACCTACTGGAGTACTGGTAAGCTCCTTGTCGTTGAAGATTAAACGCAGCTTTGCATTTGGTGACAGCTTTTCAACCTCCAGCCACAGCCGCACTTCTCCTTTCTCCAGAACATCAATGTTCCATCCAGATATCAGCTTGATCACTGGAAAACAAAGAGAAGCGTGGAAGGGAATTCACAGGCAAACCGCAGCGTTCGGCTGGGCCAGTGTTGTGCCAGGTTCCCCTTTAGAGCCTGGATATACAGTCGTGGCTTCTCACTGGTTCAACTTACAGGGGTTCCTGATTTCATGGCTACGTTTCAATAACTTGTCCAGGTCTGAAATGGAAAGAGTAACGAGTCATTTAGATTAGTACAACTAGGCCAAACCAAATGCCTTGTATCAACTTAATTTAATTTGTTAATGAGCTTTATTTATGTCAGGAAGATAAGAAGTACAAAACACTCGATAGTGGGGAGGACTAGAAAAGGTCATGAAGACCTTAGTTATGTCTGAATAAAAATTGGTCGTATCAATTCAAGAAACACGTTAAGGAAGTTTTAAATCACTGTGATAGTGTAGCCGTGTGTGAAATCTGAACCATAATGGAAAAATGACCTTCCACCAGTGTGGAATCTTTTCTGAGGAGCCTGTAAAAGAAGCTGCCCTAGAGCCTTCAAGGAATGGGAAACATCTTTCTAATGATGCCACTGTCAGTAAGTGATGTCAGTCACTCACTGTTCCTCTACAGGAAACTTTCCTCTAAACATCTAATATTAGAACATTATGGCACATTAGATTTTTGTTCTTGTCAATTATTAGTTTTTACCTTCTTTTGTTAAAGTGCAGCTGGCAGAGATATCATCATCTACATCCGTGACCTCCACTGAATATACACCCAGATCCTTTTCTGATGGGTCTTTCAGAATAAGCTTAGATCTTAGAAATAAAAATAAAAGAATTTACATTTTCCTCAAAAATGTTGCCTTTTGTAACAGAGTGCAAGACACCTGATACACCCAGAACATTAAATACAGCTCTCGCTGTCATTTATATAGGACACTGAGGAGTGAGGTACAACCATGAGCAATATGATGGCTGATGCTTCCCCTTTGTGAGCTGAAGGTTGCACGGGATGCCCCGCTTCATGGGTCCAGAGCTGAGAACCAGGGGCAGAGATCTGCAGCTGTCCAGTTGTGTATATGTATTGGAAGGAGAGGGAGATGTTCGGCTTCACGTTTTTCTCAGGGTTAGCGTTGTTCTTTATTCCACAGTCCACTGTGAACTTTCTTAGTGTGCGTTATATACTCACCGATTGCCTTTCTCTTCAGTCTGAACTCTGTCAGCATCTGGCGGTCCTTCATAGTCCTTTGACCAGATAAATTCAGAGTCGTCATTCTTTTCAGGAGCTTCAAAAGCCATATAAATGAAACCCTCTTCATCGACCCCAAGTTCAATTTCATTTGTGCCTGTATGAGCAAAAAACCCACGAAACATTCCTTATCAAAACAGATGAGGGCTTAATTTCTGGACATCTAATTAAAAATAAATTAAAAAGAGTGTACAGCTGGAGTAGATTCTTTTGGGCAATTTGATTTGCTAATCCCTGTTTTGACTGAGGTTCTGTCTTGCTATGAAATGTGTAGCTCTGATGTTTCATAAAGCAGTTTCTTACCAGAATCCTCACAGTATTTACAGACCTGCACAATCTCATCACTTCTAGTTTCGTACCAGGTTTGGTTTTAGCCACCACAGGATCCGAGGGGAGCGAAGGGGGTCCAATTCCAGCCTTGTTCAGTGCTTTTACTCGGAAAATGTAGCATTTCCTTGTCTCCAGATCTGAAACCTGCAGGAGACAGTGATAAGAATTAATGTAAGACTAAAGGAGAAGCAACATGTGGGTACTGAGTGCATATACAGACCTTCATGTGGGTGGTGGCTATGGGCTGCTTGTTGATTTGTTTCCATTCCTCTGCCCCTTCTTCACACATGTCTACATAATACCCTTTAACTGGACCTGCTCCTGTGTACAGTGGCGCTTCCCAGTGCAGCTGCAGGGATGAGTCTCTCACTTCAGTGCACTTCACGTCATAAGGGGGGCCTGTCAAAGAGGGGCAGACTGTCAAATGGGAACTGGATGCACTTTGAGGTCAGAAAGCAGAGACTCTAAGGTGACAAACAAATGGTGGGTCCCTAGAAGGTGCTTCCTAGGGTTCTTAACTGGAGAGGCAGATTCTAGAAAAAAGTATACAGCAGTTCAATGTTAGTGGCTTTGGTGTAATGCTTTGGTACACAAAGACATTAAGATATTAAATCCAGATTCTTCATTCTCTGGAAATAATACTATTAAAAATATCTGGGTGCCGGATCTGTGTAAACCCTGTGTCTGAATCAGAACTTCCCTGGAAGTGTTGGGATGTTTCTCTGTACTGGGAGCCGCCCTTATACACATCTATAGTTTTGAGAAGCCCCTTGGACTCACTAAGACTGAGTAAGAACTAGTACACCTGGTAATATTTGTCCTGGCTGGTTTTTTTCCCATGAGAGATACCTGGTTCTGGCATTGTCCATTCCTCACATCTGAACAAGTCACTGGGTTCAGATAGTTCCCCAACACCAGCTGCGTTCATTGCACAGGCGCGGAATTCGTACAGGTGACTTTCCTCCAGGTTGCTGACCTTGGGGTTCAGAAGTGCAAACAGATCATTGTTACAGCCCTGCACGGTCGCAGCCTCGTGAGGGTACAAAGAGAGTTCTAGGCTAGAGGAAGTAGAGGAAAACCAGCTCAACCCCTTGTAGCTATGTTTCCCGCTACGCCTACAGAAGGACAGTATTGTAACTGAGATGAATACCCTGTAAACTCGTTGAGGAATTGGCTGAGTGTTGACTTCATGCCAGTCAAGTTCGGATGTATCGTGCTGATCTAGGAAATACCCCAGAATCTTTGTTCCTCCCTTGTGCTTCGGGGGTTTCCAGCCGATGGTCATGTCAGCCTTCCCACAGTTCAGCAGAACAAACCCGTGTGGTGCTGATGGACGAGCTGCACAGCAAAGGGAGAGAAAACGCAGGCTCGGGATCTAGGATCTGGAAAGGAGGTGTCGGTATGGGCTGAACTGGGCTGCGGGAATCTCTGTGTGCCCATACTGGATGTGATTCTAGTTGTGTTAAGGCCCCCTAATACCACTTCTGCAGTGTAAAATTATTTGAAAACAACCACATTCTAATTTGGAAGCAATAGTAAAAGTCAGGAATGTGATGGGGATGTTTCTGGCATGTTGCTTTATGGTTTATGTGACAGAAAAGATGGAAGCACTGGATCAATAAAGTGGAGAAGGTAAAGGGTTGGATACTGGCTAAGCTGGTGGTAGGATTTTGTAATTGCCCTGGAGAAATTCCCAATGATTTCAAGATACCAGCATAACTGAGCACTTAAAATGGTCACTTAAATATACCAGTGCCAAATTAATTCTGAAAATGTAACACACTGCGAAGTCAAAGTGTTAATTAACTCTGTGCACCCTTGACAAGTATAATTGGTGACAGAAGCTGCAGGGTACGAGAAAATCAGTTCCCCATTGCTTTGCTTTGCTTCTCTCCTTAACATTACCACTACCTGTAGTACCAGCTGTGCATGGGAGATGCATTTTTGACGGACTGAGCTGGTGTGTGTGTGTGCAGGTATCTGTTCCCACTTACCTATAGCTGGCCTTACAACGATAGGGTCTGTCTCTGGTGAGCTTTCACTCAGTCCTGCCTCACTGACAGATTTCACACAAAAGACATACTCTTTTCCAGGCTGCAGCCCAGGAACGGTGAATCTAGGAGAGCAAATTCATGTGTTTGTGTTTGGCTGCTCAAAGTGCAGGTAAACAGTCTTTTGAACAGGCAGCAGTTCCTTTTCGTAAGGTAATGTTACTTACAGAGACATTAATGGCCGTTACGAATTAAACTGCACTGTGTGTGGCCGTGACAAATGAAAACGCTGCCTCACTCAAAGCAGGACAGTCCCATAAACTGGCTGCCAATAAATCAGTCAGTAAGTACAGATCCCATAGAGAGGAGAGGTGTCACACTGCTGGCTGGCATTGCTGGCACATAAACAGGACTTTTTAATGGACTTTTTCTGCTTGACGTGACCTCCACATGGTATTCAAAATCCTCTGTGCGAGTGACACCAACTTACTCTACTGGAAGGCAAACAAAAAAATGGAATGTGGTTCTGCTGGTGCCACAAGGTCTCTCTGCCTTCAGCACATCCAGAGCCTATGCACACAGACTGTGCTCTCAGTCCGGCTTTGGGTGTGGAAGTGAGACTTTGAGCAATGTTTAATTCTCACAGAGGATGTGGTGGTTGTGTGTCTGTAAGCCTGTGTGTGTGCAGTGATGGCAGTTCTTTTTTATCTGAAATATGACTCCAGCCATAAGCAGAAGAATCCAGGGTGGCCTGGATGGAGTATAATAGCCAAACTCACTCATTACACGTCACGGGCTTATTGTTGACAGTTTGCCATTCCTCTGTGCCAGTCTCCCGACAGTATATGTAGTAACCAAGAGGCTCCAGACCATCCTTTAACTTATCCCACTGCAAAACCACAGATGTCTTGGTGTCTCGGAAAGCTAAGACCTGAGATGGTGGAGGCAGGGTAGCTAAAAAAAGAAAAAACAGAGAAAAACCAGAGGGTTTTAAATTTATAAATAAATGAAAAATTTTAAGTGAATTGGCCTGTTTGAAAGGATTCACCTTTTCCAGAGCACCGTTTTCAACCTAGAGCATAAGACCATGGACATTGTCCCGTTGCCTCTACTCTTCTGTTTGGGTTTGCCATATCTCACATTCCTCTCCTTACAGCCCCATGATTTCTGCAGGATTACACTTACTAAACCTTCTCTGAAGTAAAGGAGAAACAAGACTCATCTAGTAACACTCATTAGCTCCACCATGAAACGGGACCTCCTTCACTCATGAGCAAAAAAGACAGTGTGGCTGAACACTAGGGCAGCTTTAGTAGGCAATAATATAAAACAATAAAAGAAAGGGTGGATGCTCATCGCTGCCAAAGGGAAACACGGGCACGAGCCTTTGCATCTCCTGCTGTTGTCAGCTCAGCCCAGGAGGAGAACAAAGCAAACCAGCCCTGCTCTGCTGCTCCGCCTGAAGCCCCAGACTGGGCTGCTGTTGGCCCTTCCAGTGCTGGTCTGGGGCTCCGGTTGCTCTCAGTGCTGGAAGTGTGCTTGGATTAAACTCGGGCTTCAACTGTTTCTTCTGTCATTAGATGTAATTTCCTCACCATTGCTTGGTTAGATTTACACTGCACTGACCAACTGCAGAGTAATTAAGCAAGGATTTAGGCTTTAAGAGATTTCCTGATATCAAAGCAGCTACTGCTGTGTAATCACATACCATGAGGTTTAAAGGAAAGGGGGGCAAGAGAACCCATACGTTACTTTCACAGTGCGTCTCCTTTTCCAGATCGTTAGTGTAGAGCATATTAATGGCATAATTACCCAGTTTTGCTCCAGCAGTTACCGGCTCGCTGGGCAGGGAGGGCTCACTGATACCGTACTTGTTAGCAGACCGCACGCGGAAGCAGTACGATTTTCCCTTAACGAGATCAAAGAGTGCAAATCTTGGGGAATTAGCTGGCAGATCCAGATTAACCATTTGCCAGGAGTTGCTGCCTGTGATCGACTGTAACAACAAAGGTGATGATTTACAACTCGTGCTGTAACTCAAGCTTCAAACCCTCCTGAGCAGTAACAAAGCTTATCTTTACAGGAAAGTAGTTTAAAAAAAGCCCCAAACCGATAAACAAACCCCTCCACCAACCCGTGAATGATGTGTTTCTGGTTGGTGTACCCAAACTTTCCTCCTTGGCAACAGAGGGCCCTTTTGCAGCAGAAATGGTGCAGCAGGTGGGAAATGAGTATGTGCAAAAGGAGATTGGTAGAGGATACTAATTAACGATACTAATTAATGATTAGTGGGGACCAGGATAGTGGATTATTGTGCAGTTCTTCACAGCTCTTCCACTCTTAAGGGCCCACAGGGCAGGAAGAGTCTTCCTGTTAAAACGCTGCTGCAGTTTGGTGGTGTAGAACTTACTCATTTATTCTTTGTTAATCATTACTGCTTGAGCTGGTGTCAGGGAGGAATCATAGCTCAAGTAAACTGCGGAGCTGGCGGAGGCTGAGCAAGCTGTTTTGGAGGCTGTGGTTCTGCCCTTACCCACGCAGTGAACAGCCTTGCCTGTGCTATAGGCCAGCTGAGAAAGAAACAGTTCTGTTCTATGATTTCCCTTCCAAGTGATAGTGTTTTCTTACCTTTTCCACATAGTAGTTCAGTGGCTCTCTGCCTCTTGGATCTGGTTCGTCCCAGGCCAAAGCCACATAATCTTCTCTGACTTCAGTCGCATGAACGTTGGTGGGTGGCAAGGGGATTGTGATATGTCCTGGGGGAAGTCAGAATAGGCTGTGCTTTAGTTATGACGTGGCAGGGGAAAATAGTTCTTTTATAGTGGATTATGTTTTGCCACTGTCAAGTAAGATTCTGGATTATAAAGGAGGAAATTTAAACCCTTTGGGGCCATAGAGGCAAACCAAAATCATTACAAAAGGCTGCTGGTAGTGTCTGATTCTCGTGCAGCTTACGGTGATATTTTGCTTTGTATTTTCTTAAGTATGTTTTCTGCAGAGTCGTGATATTACAGATCTCGTCGCAAAACAATCGTTCCTCTCTGAGAGAATGGCTTGGTGCGAACATGAACTTACCTTCCAAATCATCCTTGCAAATTTCTATCGTCCTGCCTTCGTCATATGGAACAACTGCAATGTCAAACAGCATGGTGTTATCCGCGAGGAGAAGGTGCCTGGGGCTTGTCCAGAAGGACAGCACCCAGGACCGTGTCACTGTTACACATGTAATTATATACATTTCATTACACATATCACAAAATGTCGTAACTGCTATTTGATCCTTTTCTGCTCGGAGAGGTGCTGAGGTGGGTTCAGCAAAGGCACAGCGTGGTAGGACGTTTCAAGGATATTTGTGAGAATGGGAGAACCTGGACAAACTGCTTTCAGCCTCACATTGTACTTAAGGAGCAAATTCTCCTGATTTTAGTACAAACCCGTCACTCTCTTGTCCTTGCTGGGGTCATACGTTGTAACTGGGTCACTGCTTTTTGTAGGATGACTGATGCCCTGCTTATTGACAGCCTTTACTCGGAACTGGTAGGTCTGTCCTTCGGCAAGGCCCAGCACAGGGTATCTGCAGGTTCTCACAGGCTTGTCATTGCATGGGACCCAGTCCTCTGAGCCAGCAACACACCTGGAATGAGACACAGCTCGTGCAGGGCCTTCGTGGCTTTTCCACAGCAGGATCATGAGGTTTTTTTGCTCAGTGATGAACATACAGACCTTTCGATGTAGTATCCCAGGACTGGACTTCCTCCACTGTCACTGGGTGCCACCCAGGAAAGAGTCAAGCAGTCTTTATTAACGTCATGGCATTGCACGTTGAGTGGGGATCCAGGGGCACCCGCTGCTTCTGCTGCAGCATCTAGAGAAACACCAAGTGACAGTGGTTAGGTTTTGTCTTCTTTGTACCAAAATGTTCATGCAGTAGCTTGGTTTGAAGTGTCTAAGGGCCTGCATCCTAGCACTACAAGTCATGCCTTCTAATCCCTAAATCGCTACTGAAAATGAAATTTGGCCATTTTGATAGTAGTATCCATGGACAAAACTGGGAGATAATTTCTTGTGTATGAGGTTGTGAATTCCCTTATGCTGAGGTACTAGTGAAGGAGCTTTTATTCTCAGTGGGGTAGAATCTTGCTTATACCTCTAACAAACACGTAAGTGGTCTGCTCTTTATATCCATCCAGTGAGGGGACGCGGATAGTGTAGAATCCCTCATCCTCTTTGTAAGCACACGACACCATCAGTGAAGCCTCCTGGTCTTGATACTTCAGTTCCCGACATTCAGTGTTCTGCAGCAACTCGCCTGTGAAGCAGGGGAAGGAGTAAGGGAGCTCCCCTGAACGGGTTGGCTTGGGAGCAGCCTATTTCCAAACTGCCCGCAGAGCAACTCCGAGTGTCCAAAAGGCTTTTCCTCTAGAGGACCACCGGCTTTTCTGAACGCTTGGTGCTTTCACTGCATAGAACTAGAGCTCTTCAGCTATTATTAAGAGCAGAGATGTTATTGCCTCTAAGACATTTTAGAGGCATCCTTTTACAAATGAGGAGAACATGCAAATTCAGTAGTAACATCTCTGGGTGAGAAGAGCTGAGAGCAGCTCAAGAATCCAGAGTTCTACTTCTCTTCTGGGATCATTAGATCCCTCTGAATTCAGATGGTATAGTCCTATAGGTGAGTGTATGTGAACTGAGCTGTGGCATACAAACCATCTCTGAACCAGGCGATGTGTCGTTGGTGTTCAAGTAAATCAGAAGAGAAGTAACAGGAGAGGGTGAAAGGCTCCTTTTCTCTTGAAAATAAGGGTTTCAGTGGAAAAGCAAAATCTGCCTCTCTGGCCATAAGGGATCCTGTGAAATAAGAGTAGAAGTCAGCATGATGAAGGGACTGCCAGAGCCCTCCCCCTTGTAGTGTTTTTGTTATCGTATACTTAGAGCAGTACCTGAGCCTTGCACTTTCCACCTGCGGTCAGGCTAATAGGAAAAGCTATAGCTCAGGAAAAAAAATTCAAATAAATAATAATAATAACAATCATTTACTCACGTCTGTATATGTCTGAATCAAATCCCGACTCCTTTCCATAGTATTCTATAAGACAAGAGGAAAATATATTTAGCAAATCTTATGCCAGTGTTTATGTCCCCCTCAGAAACATATAGTGACGTTCAGCAAGATGATTTTCCCTCAGACCAGCTCTTAATGTGAATCTGCCAGCTGATGGCCTTCACAAACAACTGAGGATGCGTCTGCAGCGGAAATTGTTCCCTGCTTCACCTGGCCCAGCCTGTGAGAATTGCTGGCATCGCAGCACAAAATGAAATGATTTGCAGCTGAAATCTGAGGACCGATGCACTTAACACAGGTTGAAATTGAGATACTTTCTTTCCTTATCTTTATAAGCCACAAGAAATGCACAAACAATGCCTGTTTTCTCAGTGAGTGAAGCTTGGCAGAAGCAGAGCTCACTCGTAAGCAGAAGGGGAGGACTGAGTGTTCGTAACTGTGGAGGAAAAAGCACAAGAGGTAAAGCACAGCCTTATCCCAGGCCCTGTGAGACCCTCATGGAAGGAACCTGTAGTTCCGTGTAGGAACCGCGGATCCTGGAGGCCCTCCCTGGGCAGCAAGGGCATTCCAGACAGCGTGGGGCCAGGAGATGCCATCAGCCTGCCTGGGGGATGAGGAATGTTTCCACTGGAGGCAGGATTAAGGCCTTGGTGTAGTCTCTATTTTCAGAATGTTAAATGGAAATAGCAAAAGGAAGAATCATGTTACTGGGATGGCATTAGACAGGGTCTGGGGAGAAGGAACAGTGTGGGCCTCTCACCCTCCGCCACGATGAGCCACGTGTGCAGGCTGTTAGAAGGGCTGACGGGGCCTGAGGAAGGACAGCTTAATCAGGCACTCAGAGGTGAAGAGAGCAGTCCCAGCCAAAGTTTTCTGATACACCACAGCCCTTATTCTATCATCATGCCTGCTTTGATCCTAAAGCTGATGGAAATTGGGAGGAGTATGTGGTTATTGCCATGGATTTTTTTTCCAGACGGCTGCTTCTGCTTTATGGCCAAGGCCCAGTTCCTGTGTTCCGGACACACTGGGAGAAGCTTTACAGAAGAGAAGCATTGCACACCTGGTATTTCTGCATTAGGGGACGGGGAATGCAGGAATCTGGGGAGGCTTGAAAATGAAGATTTTCTGGGCTATTATACATGTTCCTTTAGAACTAGTAAATGTGCTGCCTGTTTCCAGGTAGGCTGCATTTTGACACTGTTTAATTAAAGGATCTGGAAGATGCCATAAACAACACACTTCAGTTACCATTCTGGAGTCCCATTCTCTGTACGCACCTATATATATCCCCAAATGGTATTCAGATGTGACCAAAATATGGCATAACGTAACCCATGACAGAGCCAAGAATATATTAAAGGACAATAAATATACTATCTAAACCAAAGAAGACACCTTCTGTCTGAACAAATAGTTCAAGCTGGCTTTGCAATTCACTTGGTTGAAGAAAGCCCTCTCTTCATGACCAGGAAGATGTTCAAAGCAAACCTGTTCCCTTCCTTCTCAACTGTTACCACGTGAATTACTCCCTGGATTCTTGTCAGTCCCACTGAAGTGTTCAGTTGTCCTCAGGTCTGTAGGTCTAGTTTGTTCAGGCGTTTTAGGACAAAATTGTTATTTTTTATATA
>NW_010412495.1:29744-31959 GCF_000710305.1 Buceros rhinoceros silvestris | reverse complement strand
ACAGCCCCCCTTTTCAAACTGCGACAGTCACTCACTGCCTAATGAAATATCAACATATGCATCATTTCTGACCAATCTCTTCATACTCAGAATCACTCATTTCTTCACACTCGGAACCACTCCATGGTTCAATAATTTAATATCTTACTTCAATAATCTTAATAGAGTGTTAACAGCTGCTACATTATTCATTTACTCGCACTGTGCCAGCATACAACACAGTTCCTTACCTCTCAGAGAACCTATAGCGGCAAGTCCAGGGACAGCAGTAGAGCTATCCTGGGCTCGTCCCAGCAAAAACTATGGCCTAGAATATGTAATCTTAGGTCTTACCTCTCGAGAATGCCTCAGGTAATCACGGAATGATATTGCACGCCTATCAATGTCTTGATTTTTCATTTTCTGGTGCATGTAAGTGAGATGTTCCAAACCTAGTCAAAAGAGCAGATGTCAGCTATTTCCAGAGTACAAATGAACAGCTCTGCTGCTACAAACTAATAACCTATGCAGTGCTACAAAATAAACACCTATACACCATATTGCCCCAACAAACATGTAATGGGCTAAAAAAGCAGTAACAGAACTTCATGGGGTTAGAATGGACTGTTTCCATCCTCTGTCAGTGGATTTTGGAGGAGCGCGGCCCTTCTCAGACAGTGCAATGCTGAATCAACAGCATTCTCTGGTGCTTGTCCCAGCAGCTTGTAGGCTGAAGCCAATGAGCCACATGGCAGCAAAGCTGAAAGAGAAGATGAACTACGCAAAGGTTTTCTGAGAATTAAAGAACTGGAGAATTACTAAAGTAAGCGTGAGAATGCCATTCCCTTTTCATTCCAACAGAGACCATAGAGAAATATTTTTTTCCCTTTGTAGGATGTGTTTCTGAGCAGTAAGTAATGAATAATGCATGTAGAGGATCTGCCAGCAGATACAGTACTGAAGCACTGCCTGAGTGTAAATGCCCTCAGAAATTAACTAGATGCTAGTTTATTTTTGCAATTAGCCAGGATGCCACTTTAGAAGTCACCTCAGGAAAGGAGGCAAGGATATTATCCTCCTTGCTTCCCACTTATTCCTGAGGATCAGTACTCTACTATTTCCCACACAAGACAGGCAGCACTCCCAGATTTAACTGACCTTCCATTCAAGATTCCTTTTGTTCCTCTCGCCTCTGCAGTGATGCAGCAAATGACCAAGTGCCTGCGACCTAAGTCTAATTCTGTAAAAGTTACGCCACGAGGTGAAAATCGTGGGTGGTATTTTGAATTTGTATATTTTTATTTACTGTTCTTTTAAAAGCTGTTCTGAATTTCATCATCTGCAAAATATCACATACTTAGCTGACTGAAATTAGACACAGTGAGCCAGTTCTTGCTGTGTTTCTCTTGTTCATCCCAGACATTGATCTCTGCAGGCTCTGAGCTCACTTGGGTGTTCTGGGGGCAATCATTCACTCTAATCACCTGGCAAGACACAGACGAAATGATTGATTTATAGCATGGCTAGCACCTCTGAAGCTCCTCTGACATGGTCTTTCAGAGCATAACTGAAATGTCAATGACTGAACTTGCTCCCAACTGAGAAACAGATTTTCCCATGTACACACACATACAGTTATGAAAGTCGCCCCATACATATGACACAGTCAATACGCTTTCTTCGATGTGCTTAATGTCTGATGGATTCAGAGGAAAGACTACAATGTAAACTCCTGTAGGCAGGATACAACATTATGAGTCCTGACTTGTTTGTCTACAGCTGTACATTGCCTGGATATGGCTCACCAATTCTTCAGTCTTTCCTGAATCATATGAAGCCTCGCCAAGTTCTCCTGCCAGCTAAACTGCAGGGTCTGACTTCTTTCGGTGTAAAATCAGAAACATCCCTGGTATACTAACTAGCAAAGTTCAAAAATGAAATCCCACACATTCAAACAAAAGGGAAATTAAACCAAAGCCAGACACACAAAAAAGACACCCCAATTTGTGTGCAGCATTTTAAACATATACATTTTCAACCAAGCCACACTGCAGAACTGCACTTAATTAATTAAAAAGGCAGCTATGGGATCCATGATTCTCTTGCATCTGCACATACCGGCACCTGAAGCGGTTTTTGATTTTTCTTTCCTCTCCCAGACTTTATTTCTGTGTTTTGTTGTTTTGCTTTTGCTGCCTCACTGTGGTGTAGCTCACTGGATCCTAAAGACTCTGTG
>NW_010412495.1:0-29651 GCF_000710305.1 Buceros rhinoceros silvestris | reverse complement strand
GGAAAGAGTCAAAAACCACCATTAAGCTACAGAGCTTTTGTTTAGTAAAAGATTTGATAAGACTGAGAGTTGGCATATCTCCAAAGCAAGCTGAGAAAGACTTGTGACACCCAAAGCTAATACTCATGCAGTTTGGTGCAAAGATGCGCTCCATCACAAGGCCTAAAACAACAAATGTTATCCATCTTCTCATACTACTCACAGTTAGAACTTGAATTCTGCCGTATTTTAGCTGTTGGTAAGCAAACTTGGCAGAGCACATGGAGTGTTTTAAACTGGCTATAAAAAATGTACATCACTTCCTTCTCCATGTACCCATCTGACCCATGATGTTATGTTACCTTGTAAATACTAGTCTGCACAATAGAGACATGAAAACCTTGGCGGTCTGGGAAAGGAATGAGAAAAATTTAAACTACAAGTCTACAGTCTGAGAAAGACACAGAAGAAGACAAAACAGAAGAGAAAAGGTGAGCTAAGCTATTTGGAGACTGATAACAACAAACTCTGGTACCTATCTCCACCATATATGGGAGAGTTCCCACAAAAATCTTCAAATGCTATTTCTTCGGTGACCAGTAGGATACAAAAGGGACTTTCTTAAGCTCAAGCCGCATGCGTAATAGCTATGCAAAATTATTAATCAGTTTTTTAATATGTATGATTATTTCAGGGAAGATAATGAATATGCATGTAATTGGGTGATATAAGCCTTGATTGGGGCAGCATACAGTGTGCAAGATTTGGGGAAGATAAACCCCTCGCACCCGACGCTAATAAGATAAAGAAAATGCTGCTTCTTAAGGCTATATTGGTGTTAAGGAGTTTTTCTTCCAAATTTTTTGTAACAATGATACTGCTAATGTATTTCTTAGGTACATACCAGGTGCACTTCAGAAAATCCCTAGAGCAGTCAGACCCAGCTCAAAGAAAGTGAATGAGTAACTCTGGACTCTCTGCTACCACCCTCAACTGCAGCTAATACCTCCTAGGTGCAAAGGAAACACTTTTACAAAGTCTTGGGCTTCCCAGTAAAAGATACTGTACAGGTGTAGTGTTTTATAATTACCACCTATGGTCTTGCAGGTTTTTCCTCTTTTCTCTTTTCTAGGGGACTGTAAGCTGTTGCTCCTGCAGAAACTCCAGTCCCTCCAGAGTGGACTCATCCAGGAGGTGCTGCGTTTCAGCTTGTTCTGAGGGATGCTGCTGTGACACGACCTGTCAGAGCTGTAGGAGAAGGACTTTGATTCTCTTATCTGGACATGCCTGCGAGGACTACCCGTGCAATTGTAGTCACTGTTACAGGTAGAATGTATGCACAGGGCCGCCGCTTTTGTTTCTGAGCTGAACACCCCTTTTTCATCACCTTCAGAGAATCCCCAGTTCACATAACCACCTCCTTCAGTTTGTTCATGGCAGGAGGGTGCTGCGCTCTCTTCACTATCCAGCGATAGCTGGAGACCAAGAGGATGATCAGCCTCCACGGCATTAGTCTTTTCTGATGGCAAATGAATAACAAAATCTCTCTGGCTCCATTGATAATCTCCTGGCTCTTTTCCAACGAGGCTGACACTCCGCAAGTTTTGCTGCACCACGATGCTACTTTGCAGCTCATCTCCGACTGTGCTGTCCCTGCACTTGGCAGGAGTGCTCGAAAAGGAGAAATTTAAGGTGACATCCTCAGATAAAGACCCTCCCTGATGGTCAGGGGGCACCAGCAAAAACTGTCCGTATCTAGGGGTTGACTTCGTCTCAGAGGATACTCCTGAAGTGAGTGTGTCACTTTCTATATCTATCTTTCGAGAGCTGTCTTCTACCATCTTGTTACTCTCAGTCCTCAGTGTGCACTCTGATGGCCACTGACTCCTCACCAAGCTTCGTAAAAGGGAGGGTGGCATGCTGTAATAGTGGTATTTCTTGTCATACAAACACTCCAAGCTGCTCAAGGTCTTGGAATAGAGTGCATTGCTCCAGCTATGGGGCACCTTCCTACAGGTTTCATGTTTTGTGTCAGCCAGTAAGGCTTCTTTCACTTGCAAGGTGTCTACAGCTGAAAGCACTTTCAGGATGTCCACTGTCAAGGCAGACAGGTCTTGCAAATGTCCTAACTGGCTGTCCAGAGAGAGTAAAGACTCCTTGATACAAAACACCTTCTCATGCACTTCTTTAAGCTGCAGAAACATCTCCTCCACTCTGCATGGAAAAAAGAAAATATAATTAAGATACCAAAACACAAATCTTCACTTGTTTGCCAGATGATGAATGAAGCCATTAACATATTTCAAAAAGTCAGTGTTTCAAACAGATCTTCTTTTTTTTAATGGTGACTTCTACCCCCATGAATAACTCTATTTGACAGAACCCCTCCAGAATTACAACATGTCATTCAGATTACTCGGCCAACAGCCAGTGACTTTTAAGAAAACAGGATATTTGCTCAAGGAGTACCTATTTAAAAAACTGCTTTTTCTACTAATTTCTACTAATTTTTCTACTAATTTCCATTCCTTGCCATAGAACTACTAAATCATGGAAAGCAGGATGCTCTCTGAAAATGCTGCATTGGCTATTGCTGTAAATGTAAAATGCTGTGAAGTATACTTGTTGTCAGCCAGCCACCCTGATCTCTAGAGCAAGCATGAGAATGACAAGGCCCACATAAACCTACAGATACCCTTGCATTTCTCAGATACTGGAGATTACTGGCAAAAGGGTCTTCCCAAGAGTCTAACTGGCCTCTGGGAACAGATTCTGTATGTCTGACACCATCAGTCATCTTCAGGTAGAATACAACTGCCCAAAAAGCAAAGTCTTTTTCTATGGTCTTCAAATCCCCAGTGAACAGTGCAAGAACTTCTTGGCCTGGAATGATATAATTTTAACTAAATCATCTTCACATTTCCTGAAGATAGTCTCTCTGGTGCTCTGTCACTAAGACAATGATAAACTAGCTGCAGGCAATATGCAAAAGTTGCTCCTTTCTTTTGTCACTGAGTAAGTAAAACACGTAGTATTAAACCAATAGCTGAATCAAATCAAAGACCAGTGTTCCAAAATATTTTATTCATCTAAATTAATTTCTGGTATTAATATTATGCAATGCTGGGAAGCATGTTTCAGCTTTGCGCTCACAAAAAAAATCCTTTTCATAGCTATATAGCTATATATAGCTTTCCATAGCTATATTTATCCATTAAACGAAATCTTGCTTTAATCAATTCTGCAGCTTTTGAACAAAGCTACTTATTTTAGTTCTTTTACAAGGAACATTCATTTTGCTTGCGTGTTTTGGTTTAGAATGCAGAAAAATAAGGCTATGAAGAGGCAAAAATTATGATGCTATCTTTAACTAGGGAAAACAAGTTTATTAGATGAGATCAGTACTGGCATTCAGTAAGACTTTTTATAGCGCTCACTTTAACTCTTCCTGTTAAACTTTATGGCAGCTTTGCCATTGATTTCAACAGAAAGCTAAATTAGGCCAATACTGAGAGTTTTGAAACCCTACTGATTGTGTATTGACATTCTGCAAACCAAGGCACTACACTGCAAATAATGCTATGATGGTTATAAACCGATTTCTGTAAACAGAAGTTACACTCAATCGCAAGCAATACTCTCACAGCAATTCATACACTGCTAAGCCTTTAAATAAAAATATGTATAGTATGGCACGTTTTTGTGGTGCTATATAGTCTGCAAAAGTAAAACTGAGCAACATCTTACTGTACCACGTTAACGACCCACACACCACACATTGCATCAGGGGATTCAATTCTGCCAGCAAGGCTTCCCAACCAGGTCTGCCACGCAGTTCAAACACATAGGTGACATTTCCATCAAATTAGCCCAGCCTACGCATGTTATTGACCCTCATGTTCACAGCATCCATAACCTGTTCTAAAAGCTTTAGTTTATCAAAGTCTTTTTTTTTTTATGACAATTGCATACAAAGAGCACAAATCTGCAGCAAAACACCTTTCTGTCGTCAGACGGATCCTTTCACTGTCACTGGAACTCAGGCTTTCATTCTTCTCATGAAAATATTTTTCCACACACTGTTCCTCGAAGTCATGGAGTTTCTTTAACTCCTCATCACTCAGGTACAGCTCTGAACAAAGGAGGTAGGAGTCAGTATGAAGCATGCTGACAAATGCAATTGTTTATAAGCATTGATGAGAAAAAACGAAACTGTCAGATTTCCTCCCCCTCCCTTGACAAGAATGAATCAGACCTAACTCCATCAATTTCAGCTTATGTATAAAAAGACTCAACATGCCAAATACATGTAAATATGGTTTTTACCTTTTCTTAGGGAGCAAAACCACACTGACAAAAATTCCAGCGCACTCCCTTTTAAAGCCTCAAAAGTACATACCCAAGTGGCTGCTCACACAAATGTACTTTCTCCCAAACTTCCTTCTGCATTTTGTTATGCATGTGTGACTCACAAGACTTAGATATAAATAAGTAAGACTTATGAAGATTTCAGTATAATTTGGTCCAGGTGTTCATTTCGGGCTAGACACACATAACAATTACAGTCCTTTCAGGTACTCAAAGCTTCAAAGTTTTGTTTCACCTAATTGGTTCACATGTTCATACGTACAAAATATTAAGAAAAATTACTGGGTGCAAACACATTCAAAAGTTTTACACTCCTCAGCTTGGGCTGCTCCTGATGCTGTTCTTCTAGTCAAGACTTCTGAGAGGACAGATCAGAAATGTTTATGGTGGAAAGCTGCTTCTCTGATTCAAACTCTACACCTTCCAAGCTCCTTCTTTCTTTCATTTTTTACATACCAGAGTTCTTCCTCACTGTACTTGCTAGGAGGTATCTGTGTCAAGCGAGTGTTTGTTACAAGCATGTAGTACTCTAGCTGCAACATAGAGCTCAGCAGTAAAGCACCCCACAGTGTTCTGGGGTCCACCTCTCACTTCGAATGAGACTCAATCACCTCCTAGGTTTTTTCCCCCCGCTAATCAACCTGTGTTCTTGCCTCCAAGATTTTACCCTCTGTGTCTTGTTATTTTCATTGATTTTCCACAGGGTGGCACTGGATCCTCACTGCTAAAACCAGTAAATTATAACCACACCAAAGATTATATAGAAGAACCAGTAGAATGTCAGAAGAATAAATATGATATCAGGCAATGCACAAGGCATACAGAAAAAGGGACAAAAAGGTACATAAGAAGAAAACAAGTCTCTCTGAAAGAAGTGTAAGCAAGACATGAAACCTCTTCTATCCAAGGACTTTCAGATCTGCTAGCAGTATTTGTTTCCCTTGTGCCTAATGCACCTCACAAGACACCCTCGATGCTACGTCAGTGACTTTCACTATTCACACATATAAAATAAGCAGTGGTACTCCAAAGGCAGGCTGGTGTATCCAGTCAGGATGCAGGAGCTGATGCTAGGAGAAGCAGTAAAACAGCTCAGCATTGATTAGTTAAGCCCATTTTTTAACTCTGTAACCACCTGTGTTACAGATACCTGCAAGGATTCATGTTCAGCAGAGAAAATCTTAAGTGAAGCACAACCCAGGCAGGGTCTGCTCACCTCTGTTATTAGGCATCAAAGATGTACACTGCATCGAAAAGGATGAAGCTGTATACTACTATGCACCAACATTCCCCAATGGTTTTTTTTTAGACAAGGTTAAAGCCACCAGCCTCTCATTCTCCCCTTTTCCCTGTCTCACTTCACCAACCACCAAACCCCACCACTAAGTATTCATTCCCATCCCAACATTTTGTGATCCCCTCCCTAGCAGCAATGGCTAGGGCTGCTACTGGTAGAACTGCAGGAGCTGGCAACAATAAGACAGGGAATGGGTGTTGCCTTAAAGAGGCTTTAGGAAGGACCCTGGGATAGAAAAGTCCAGGCTGGGAAAGGTGAAAAAGGTGGGATTAAGATGCAGTGATAAGCCAGTGCACAAATGGAAGGATGCAGTGAGGAGATGAGAGGCCCCTATGCTCTCTCTCTGCATGTGCCATTACTGGATCTCCTCTGTCCTCGGGCTCTGTGGCTACTTTCTCTGGAAAAATTAAAAAGGAATTGTTGGTCTTTCTAGGATAAACATCCAGAAATGTATACCTCCAGTATGATTTACTTCCTTCCAAAATAAGGCTATTCATTCCTACAGAGTAAGTTGTTGTCACTTCATTTCAGCTCAGAGTTGTCTGAGCACGGTATATAGCACAGCAAAGCAAAGCATTACCCTAGTTACTTTTTCCTCCAAGAGTTCTCTGACACACAGGTTAAATGCAGTTTTGCAAATAAAAACAGTCTCCTACCCAGGGAATATTTTTTTTCTTAGGAACTGAGCTACAAAGTGATGAGACACTGGCAAAACATTCTTTAGCAGCTTTTTCTTTTGGTCCCCAGCTTATCTCTGCTTACTTAGTCCAACATCGCCTTCCTCTTGATCCAGTTCATTTGGGTGCCGATGGTAGAACAGGCGGTTTATCAGAAGTCCAATGTGGCTCAGGAGTATAAAAGGTGGAGGTAGCCACGGCTTCTCATGGTAGGTCATAATGTAGCGGTACCGGTTGTACTTCCAGAGCTTGTTCGATATAGATTTCAAATCATAATAAACATTACTGAGAAGAGAGACGGCGGCGGGAAGAACGATAAAATACTCCCGTGAGTAATACTCCCAGTACAGCACAAGATGCTTGTCTATAGATCAAATTTGACACTAAAGGAAAGTCCCATCCCTCCAATGAGGTAAATCAGCTTAGCAACTTTCATTTAACAAAGCAGCAGCATGTGCCTGCAGCTAGTGCACTGAGAATGAGATCTTCAAAGCTGCCTAACGGATTTGGAGACCCAATTCCCATTCACATTAATGGGAACTGGGCAAAAAACATCCCTGAAGTGGCTTTGAAATCTCAGCCAGATTATTTAAACTTTAATACATAGCCTAACTGAGAATTCAACATTGTCTGCCTCTTTGGACTGGATTAAATGTAGGAGTCAGGCTAAGGGAAGAGTGTTAACAGAATAGTTCTGTGCACTCCACCTAAACAAAGCACTTGCTGCAAGAGGCAGCTATACAAGTAATTCTTCTGCAGGGTACTCTTTGGAGCCATGATGTTACTAAACATCACAGCTGTGGCACTGAATAATTTCCCGTATCTATTATCATAGACAGGAAAAGCAACTTTTGGTTTCTGGCACTGTAATGTCAGTTGCACCGTCATACAACACACCCAGCATATAACCACAAAAACATCAGGTTTTGTTTCTGGGACCATAATTAAATGTATTGCTCATACCCATTTTTGATCCCACTTCTGGAACAATCAAATCACCAGGCATAAGATTTAACATATCATCATTGCTGAGGGTTTCAATCTAGAAATAATTCAAACTACAATTTCACAGCTGTGTATTAAAAAAAAAAAAGAAATTGATGCCTTGCCATCATTTCAGGAATGGGATTTCTAAATGGAATTGGGAATAGAATGAGTTTTGATCATTCAGTTTTCTTGAATATTAATCACTACATTTCTTCATTTGAATTTTTTTTAGCCTACAGATGACTTTTTCTTCCCCAGAAATACTAGAACTCTAGGAAAAAATAATAATAATACTTGGGTTAGACTTCTTTACTAGTATTTTACAGAACTTGATCCACTACAAGGGTTTCCCTAATAAAACCTGAAACCATAAAGATGCTGATTAATTACCATAGAAATACTATAAATTACTACAGAATGAAGATCCTTCCTACTCCAGCAGCAGAGAGGAAGACACAGATAGTTAAAAACACTACAGTTAGATTTCAGTATAGAAAATATCGAATTGCACCAAACAACAGAAATTTTCAAATTATTTCCTAAAGGAGGAGCATGTCTCTACGAAGTCGTTATTCTTCTCCAACTTATCCTACTTAAATCTTGGACTACCCTATGATAAACATTATATGGGCTCTCAGCACAATAAATACAACTTTTAGGAACAAAGGACAAATTAATTCAGAGGTTAATTACTGTTGCTTGCTTACCAACTGGAGCTGTCCACTTTCACAGAGTTAGATTCTGTTTAAATAGCAAAACAGGTTAGGTGTCTGCTCATTATCCCCTTCCTTCCACCCTCTTGCTTCCACCATTCTTTTTTTATTCACTCTCACGGAAAATGGGGTAACTACTACCATCAACATGCCACTCCTGGGACATTTTTGGTGAACAGTTTTTGCAGAAGTCTAGGCAGAACATGTATTAGTTGCTTTTGCTTTTGCAGCAATATGACAGGATACCTACTTAAAGAAAGCAATAAGCAAGTTGACCATGATAATGTACTGCACAAAGAGGTAGACAGCCTGGAGGAACGGCGTGAGAAAGGAGCCAGGAGGACAATCTTCATTGGTTTCACAGACTGAAAGTGAAGGACATACAGAGCATGGTTAGCATGGAAATCAGAGCAGAGCACAGCAAAGGCACATGCTCCTCATTTGCGCCAGCAAGAAATAGAATAGTCATTACTTTTATGGAGATACAACACTAATTTCACAACTAAAAAGTCTATCTCCATGTAAAGGAGACCTGAGACCTCTTCATGATACTAGTGCACCATAGTTTCCACTGCAATTCAGAAGCTGTAGAGACCATTTCACACGTAACAGTTCTTAATGCCAGCCATCTTGACTTTTTGTTACAGAGAAAAATGATGCACCTGAAATATTTTTGAGAGATGGCACACACTCAAGTAAACTGAAATCCAGATCTTTGATCCTAGGTATCTTAACTATCTGTATCTATTTGCATACCTACTTTTCTATTTTAAGGATTGTTTTACTTGCACTCATCTCCTGGCAGCTTGAGAGTGCCTTCCATCTGTAATGCTGAAATACCCCTTGGAGTGCCTGGCTCTTCTCTCTCCCTGAGACAAGATCAAAGCCATAAACAAGATATAACATTTTTCTCTATTTACATTGACTGGTTCTACTTTTCCTGTGTTCAACTGGTTTATCTATTTAAGAATGATGCCAGGTAACTATTACTATGGTGAAAAATATTTCTTCTTTCTTACTACTTTCTTTTACTTTTTTTCTTACTTTTCTTATTTGTTTTCCTTTTATTCTTTTTTCCTTTAAGGCAACTTTGCAGTCTTTTTTCCAAGAGATCAGCAGCTTTGGATTTGCTTAATTCAAACTTCATTTCACTGCCAGATCCCCTGACCATGAACTAGTTTGGTATTAGTTCCTATGTGCTTCACTCTAAACTTTACAATATACTTCATTTGAAAGCTAAATTTGAACATTTAAAAGCTTAATCTTTAATCTTAGTCTTTAGTCTTTAATCTTAGTTCTCTTTTTAACAAAGAAACTTATATTCTCACCTTTATTCATGCAGTATTACCCATTACGAACATATATATGTAGGAATCAAAACTATTTGAGACAGAATAGACTCAATATGTAGTTAAAACTCTAGCACCCCAAAGAGGACATGTTTCTGCAAATATTACATTTAAGTGGTTGAGCTGTACTGTGAAAATGACCTACCATCTATTTCTCCAGCATAGACCTCACCAAACATCATCCAGTAGGGCTGAAATACAATATCTCGTGCCAGAGTCCAAGAAGGAGGCTCCTCTGGTGACAGGATTGCCTTTCGTGACACTCCAAAACTCAGAAGGACTATGGCCATCATGACAACAATATAGAACATGTTCGCTGTCTGGAACACATGTTTGCATGAATGTATTAGCTGTGTTATTAAATATGTAAAGGAGACATACACTTTAGGGAAGAGTATCAATCACTGCTTTTACAAATCAAAATACATAAACAGCGCTAATAATCTAATATAGTGGATGAAATAAAAATAATTTACTTCTATGACTTGGACTACCCAAGGATTTCATAGAGGCTGAAGTCATCCTGGACCAAAAAGTCCACAAATCCTACTACCCTCTCAAGACCCTCTTAAGATCTTAAGCAAGATTTGAAACATGAAACCTTAGGATGATCCCTTCCCTCCAAACTGAGAGAAAGGAATAGCAGTGAAAAAGATTTTGCCTTTTACACTAAATGGGAATTACTATGCAAGACAGAATATAAAAGTATTAATAAGGTAGTTCCCAATAACTGAGGGAAATTACAGTGGGAATCTGCAGATGTCCTTTGAGACTAGGCAGCAGTTCTTATACCAAAAGAGAAAAAATCCTAACTTTGATCTCAGAGAAATTTTGCTGGCTAAAATGGGAAATAATTATTTGTATCAAAATGTAAAATAATAATGAGACAGTTTCTAAGAGCTAGGGGAATTATCAACAGTAGTGAGCCCATCTGCAAGAGACAGTGATTTTTCTTTCTCCTATCATCTGCATCAGCTGCATCAGAAACTCAATTCAAATGCAACCCTTCTCTAAGGAATAAAGCAGAAATAGCTTTTGTAAATAAATTCAAATAATGAATAAATTAGAGAGAAATCAAGATCGTGGTAAACTCACAAACAGAAAAAGACATGGTATTTTCAGGTAGTATATTCTCTACAAATTATCACGTGACTTCTCCTTTGACCATCATTATTTTCTGTCACTTCCGCCCTTTACACATTCCTCAACAGATGTCTTAACTACAAAAATATTGCTGCAAAGCATAATACTTACCATTTTCCCAATCATTGTCAAGTATGGGCCAGCATGCTGATTCACAGCAAAAAGATCAAGGAGCCGAGCATACCAAAATATTATATCCAGGCAGTAAAGTAGCCTCCCTGCAGTTTGAACAGGGGGATTGGACCAGCGCAAGCCAAAACCAATCATAAAGAGGATGATAGCTATAGAATCAGTAAAATTCCAGTATTCATAAATCCACACCTTCACTTTTTGGCGGAATTTTCCAGGTTCTGAGATAAATACCTGAGTAGAATGTGGAAAAAAACTTGCAGTGAATCTCCATTAAAATCAAAGACACATTCTTTAACATTTTTTGTTGTAACCATTCCATGATATTTGGGAATGTATAATTTTTTTTTTTTGCAGGCCCGTATACTGCATATTGCCATTCACCGTTGACTAAGGTTTGTACTTAATCTATGGTGTCATATTGCTCAAGTATGCCACGCCAAATAGGATAGCTCTTCATAAGGAAAAAGATCTGAGCCTGAACCTATTCACCAAAAAGCATGTTCCTCAGCAGAAAAGAGCAGCCAGTACAGAACTGTTATGCGTATGTATCATTATAAATTAACAAGCATTTTCTAGAGGAATGGTCATGACCCGCAACTGCCCTTTCAAAAGCCCCTAAGTCATGGAAAGTACCAACCTAACCTTGCTGTTGGGAAAATAACTAACACTTTTATTTCAGACTGAAAATATAAAGAAAGATCCTTGTATTCCACCAAGGACGTGCTAAAAAAAGGAGTGCTCCCAACTAGCAAGGTAAATAATGAAATGTTCACTCTTGAACTGCAAGGTGCCCCAAAGGGATTTTAAGCTTCACTAAGCAAATGTGTGAAGTGGAATCTTTGGGAGGCCATAAATAAAACCTTTGCACATTGCGCAAATGAGGTCAATTATGCAGTGCTATGTAAGATCACACTGATAAGTACCAAGCAAAGGAGAGTTTTTGAAATGTTACACCCTGATCCTGCAAGAATTTACACATACAAACAGTAGTGTAATCAAGTGATCCTACTCAGTTCAGCTGGACTAACTCACATGAGGAACTAGTTGCAGGATCAGGGCCTAAGGCATTAACAATTAGTTGATACAATCTAGAGAAATAGAGGTTTGCAGTTATATATAACAAGGCCCTCAACAGTTAATTAGCTGCATGTGCAAGACACAGCGTCCTACAAAGTCTTTGCCAGCACACCAGAACTAGTATGTGGACACAGAAAATCAAGTAGAAAACATGAATTTTAAAACCTCCAACAAATGCTGATGCTGGAAATAAGAGCTGGTATTTCCACTGTCCCACCATCAACACAATACAACAGCACAATGGTGATTACCAAAGTGCTTGCTATTTCATGTTCAATTTTTTTCCTCAATTAGACAATCCTTGTGTAGTTTTTTTCTATTTATCTCATGCAGCCACAGAACTTGTATGTTTATCCAAGCTTCAGTATATTCCCAGCATTTCTGCTGCCCCTTGAAATCCCTCACCTCTTTAGTACTGATGTTGCAGTCTCTTGACTGATCTGTTTTAACAGCATCCTTCACTCAGAACTGTGGCCGGTTTTTTGCAGTTTTATTTCTCTAAAAGTACAGCATTTCAAATGTCATATAAAAGACAATTCACACTACTGTTGTCTGCTATGTGCTTATTCTACAGTGAGGATATGTCCAATCAGATAACAATAATTTGTGAAATGCACAGCTCCATTTGTCCCCAGTTTCCTAGGTTTAGAGTGTGTGTTGTGTTCAGAAGCTTGGATCTAATCAACTGCAAATAATTGCAATTAACTTTGATTTGAATATCACTTTTCCATGCTCAGTCCAGCATTAGAAGTTTATGGTGATTTTTTTCTAGTTTCATTTATAAAGGGTAAGTTAGACTTGATAGGGTCACTTAGATTATTTTATGCATACCACGTATTAATCAATAACAACGTCCACACTCAAAGTAAACATCTAAAGACAAACTCCGTATTTGTTGTATGAAATCAAATGGTCCACTCAAAAAAGTTAAGAAACAGGTGCCTACATCAGGGCTCCAAATCTCCATTCAGCACTATCACTCTAGCTTTACACAGAAAAACAGAGATATAAGGATAAACTTTTAAGATGCATTTTCAAAGCCCAAGTACTGGTCTTCAGATAAAAGACATCTCAGAAATAAATGTCCTGTGTAATTCTTTCCTCAGCTAAATTCTCTACAAAAAGAATGCAGGATTTGGCATTCTTCAGTTTATGCTACTCTCTGGTGTATATAATTAATCCTCTACAGATGAGAAGTGTGAATGGAAAAGCTTACCTCCCGGACTTTTTCAATAGCAGTGCTGAAAACATAAATGATAACGAGCCACTCCTGAACACTCGGTTTTGGTTCCATCTTCACCAACACAGTGTAAGTGAAGAGCATAAGAAACACCATGTACGCCATCTACAAAACACATGGTATATAATCCATACGCACAAAAATCTCCAACAAATTTCTGCAAACATCTGAATACAGTCTGAATACATGTTTCCAAACTAGTGAGGCACTGTCAGATTTCCTCCAGTTCTCCAAAGTACTTTTTATGGGAATATCCTTAAACATAATTTCAAAATTGGTGCTTTATTGCTTAAAAAATGGGAGCAGAAGATAAACCATTGCAGCTCATGTTCACCTAGCCCCCAAACCAATATATGCTTTATCTGCACACTGTTTCTTGAATGTAAGGGCAGTGCTGGGCTTTTATCCTAATCCTCTGCATGAGCAAGTAACCATTTTCAAAACTATGTGAATCACTGCTGGTTAATCAGTGTCTTCCAAAACACAGGAAGAGCAATATCAGGTGGAAAGCACATATTTTAAAGGTACCAGAATGGTACGCCATAAACAAATAGAAGATAATAGACTAATAATAATCTATAAAGTAGTTAACCACACCCTGCTAAAGGTGTAACAGTTTATGTACGTGCTAGTCTGACCCAACAGGCAGCCAAATCTTAAACATCCTCAGTTCAACTGACACAGAGTTAGTTACTAAAATTGATTTAATAAATGAATACTTCTCTAAAGCATATGCTCTGTACAGATTAATATTCACTTCTTCAGAAACAGTTCCTAAAGAAAGAGACGGGAATATCTGTGAGGTGTTTAAGGTATTTAAGGCCAGCTTCAAATCTACCTCTACATGTGCAATTAACCAATGTAAAATGCTGTGCTTGGATTTTTCTTTAGCTCCTTATAATTGGGAAGTTTTTGTTCTTGTTTGTTTATTTGTTAGGCCAACATTCATGTTAGGCAAAGTAAAAGCAGCATAAAGTGGTATTTGAAGGATCAAAGGAAGGTTTTGGCAAGCTGGGTGAGGACCAACCGTGTGAAACCAGAACTTGACAATTGGTGCATTGTAGAACTCATAGATTTTTCTAGTGCCAGGCAGGTTTCCTTGTCCACCGTCTACTTGGCATTCACCAGGCTTCTGAGCAACCTTCTCCACATCATAATCCTTCATTAAAATGAAACAGCATTTTAGAAGTAGGAAAATGTGGTCTATGATTGCAAAGGTTGTGTCATGTTAGAGGGAAGACAGGCACAATTTAAGCTTTCTTCTGAATATATAAAACATTACTGTAGCTTGATTTTGTCTGGTTAAAACCATTTGCACTAATTAACATGCACCCTTTTCCACTATGAATACTCATTTAGAGTTTGCTGTTATGATTACAGGCAGTGGACTAGGCATCAGCTGACTTGAATTCACTCCTGTTTCTGCCACACATTTCTTTTAAGTCTTTAAGCAAAGTCACTTAATCACTCTGTGTCTCACTTTCCCTATCAATGAAATACAGGTAAGAAAGAACTCCCAATAGGATGTAACTGTGTTAGCCAGGACTCCACTGATAACTGCGGCACATTCTGAAACAAGGGAATAAGCATCGTATTTCTGCTCATACAGTAGCACAGAAAATTTCAAGACAGTGAAATTCTAGAGAAACTAATTGTTGTTTTTGATGTATTGTATGTGTGATTAGAAGATGAGGATGAAGTACTCTCTTACAAAGATCTGCCTATGAAAAATACAGTTATTATCTTCAGTAAAATAAGGAAGGGGGGAAAAAAAAAGGCAAACACACTTGATTCTGTATCCAGAGTTTGTCACTTGCCTGAGTACCCCTCTGAAAGTACAACTATCTGGTGGCCACTAAAGCCGAAGTGCTCCAGATACACAGCAGTGGGAAACTGCCAAAACCAGAAGGTGCTGAAAGGAATTTTCAGAGATGAAGGACAGAGGCCTGGGGGAACTATAAACATCTAACAGCTGGGCAAGGCTGAGGGAATTGAATTACCTTGTTCAGTTCTGTTTCAACATTGGCCAATTTACTTGGCTAATATCAATACTAAAACTGACTGCTACTAGACATTTGCAGTATAGCACTTATTAAGTGCCATATTTATCCCTACTATACCACATTTCCTTGGGTTATCAGGGGAAAACTTTTTTTTTCATTACATTAGACAGAAAAGTTCGAAACCAGAAAATTTCATACACAGAATCATCTCAATGTGTTAACATCAGATCCTCCGAAGTGAAGGAGAGAATTCGTCCCATGAAGAGTGCAATCTCCAGCCACAGGAGGTCACCGGAATTTATGTCTCTGTATGAAAGATGCTCTATATGGCACAGGTACACTGTTCAAATTTTCTATACATTTTTCTATACTATTTCATATCAGAGTATTTAAGAAAAAGCAGTAGCTTGGCCTTTTGCTTTAAACAACACTCTCTATTAGATAAAATCTGAAGTTAAACTTATTGCTAGCCTACGAAGGAAGCAGTCCTGTCTGAGGCAGGTCAGGAAAGTACTTACACACATTGCTGTGTTGCCTTCTACCAGAAGGTAGGCAGGCGTGGTCCTGCTGCAGGTAAGTAATTACAATTGTCCTGTCCTCTGTACCTAATCCCTTAAAAGCACTTTTGAACTGACTGTATTATAGTTTGACTATAGGAGATAATGGCTTAGAGCATTTTTCTGCATCAGAGAGAGAAAATACAAGCATGGCATTGACAGGCCTTCCAAGGTGCTGCGAAAACCCTCAACCACAATCCACTCTCTTTTATTTTACATAAATGGAAAGTTAACTGAGAAGGCACCAAGCAATCAACAATGCTTATTTCTTATAAAATAAGCATAGCACAGTGAAAAAGATTGCCGGACAGCTCCCACTTGACAATCCCGTTTTCAATGGTTAGCACCTCATCAACATTTATCCTTTTGGATGGAAATTCTCTGTGCCTACTCTCTACCTCAAACTGAAAATTTTTGGAAATCAAGGAATGTAAGGAATGCTTTGTGGAGAATGAGAAAAGGAAATGACTGGTGATTCTGCTTATCAGAAGTCTGAGGGAGTTCAGATATTAAAAAGCAAAGACTTCACCTATGCTGGAGACTCCCCACAGACAGGCCTAAGAAGGACTTTTATGCAACCACAGTCCCTGCAGGACTCAGTGGTTTCAGGACTCAGTTCAGCTTACTAAAGCAAAAGCACAATGTTTTCCCTGTGCTTTAAATGGCATGTCTACTAGGGTCAAGCGATGCAGAAGTAGAGGTACCCTATTTTCCAACAAGAGGAGCAGGAGCTAGACCTCTAGAAGGACTATGACCTAATTCAGGAAACAAAATGTCAGGGATAAACTACAAACAAATGATGGGGGAGAGGCAGGTTGCATCTGAGATGCAGGGCAGAGGCTGCTAGCCAGGCAGAGAGGAACAAAGGATTGAGCTGGAGAGGACAGAACATTATCTGTCTCAATTCTGCTGTATCTCTGCTTTCTACAGCTCAACTGGGCAACCTGCACTGATTTTTATGCATGTGATTCTGTGTATGATATGAAACCATTCTTGGATTATTTGGTATTCAAGATTACATAGGTATTTATCTGCAGCTTCAATAGCCTCTGTACTCTAAAATACCTGTGTAACTGACAGATAACTACAATCTCATACTTCTGTGAGGTTGGGAGGATTTTCTCTGTATGACCAGTACAGAAGTGACACCCAGGACCTATGAAGTGACTTGTCCAAGGTCACTTAAGTCTGCATTCAAACCAAGGATAAAGCCCCTACTTCTTGAGAAGTGGGTCCCAACACTTCCAGCTGATCACCTTTTCCTCACTCCTCAAGGTTATACTGTGGTAAACAGACAGACCCTGGCACACAAATAACTGATCATCACAGACTAACCAGAGACAAGGCATCTTTAGAGCTGGTAGGGCTCTGATCCCCATGATACCATGTGAACTGGTGAAACTCTTGAGACTGAGGCACATGAGACATTTCTGCTTTGCTTTTAAACTCCAGCATCAAGATGGTAGGAGGCAGGAGAATACTCATAATGACCTAAAAGAGAGACACAAGAGTCAGGAAATTAATTCAGCAGTAATAACATAGACCTGAGGCCATAGCCAGCCATGCACGGTGCCAGCACAAACCCAGTGCAACTGCACTGGCCTTGGAGGGAACCACTAGTGCAAGGAATCTCTGTATCACACTCCTGCAGCCTCTGAAGACATGTGTTGCTCTTGACTGTTTCATGGCTTTGAAGAGTGTCATGGTATTTGGGAACACTTTAGATCCTGCTCCTTATGTCCAGAAGACATTCCTCCCATCTGCAGATCTGCTCGACACTCAGCAATGCAGGGAAGTTGGAGAAGGTGGGGAGGGACTGAAGGGTGCTCAGCAAATGGAAACAGTAGAAAAAACCCCCAAAAAACAAAAACCCAAAACCTTAGCAAATGCATTCTCCTAAAGTCATTCCACAGCGGCCTTTGCAAAGAAGTAAACCAGAAGCAAGTACTGTTTTCCCTCCCCAAGTTTTCTCTACCAGATGCACACATCCATGCTTTAGCACATCTGTCTGAAGCTGCATTAGACACGTTCATAACCACAAGACATGCATAAAGCATCTTAACAGCATCTGAATGCTCAGAATAAACTAGAGTGATGTTACCTTAAACCAGGAGTTCTTCCGCATCTTCAGGCGTCCCATCCACATATCTGTCAGCAGCATCTGTGTGCAAGTATGGGATATGAAAGGTCGCAGTCCCACAGACACTGCTAGTTTTAAGCAAGTTGAGTTGCTCCAGTTTTTCAGTTCATAGGTTAGCAATTTCATGGCCATCTGCTCATTTTGTTTGAATGCTTTCTCCAGGACATCTAAGGCAAGCTGCCCAAATTCCCTAGAGCAGGAAGGAATTAACGGTTAATAAAACAGAAATCAGTCAAAACTCAAGAATCACTGCTGCAAAGAGTTTGTTTTGAACACCAAAGTTCAGCTAACAATCTCAGTCAGTATGCCTTCTCCCACTTTTCATGTTGCTTTATCAAGGTTTAGGGTCATCCTGTTTGCTATTTTTTTTATTAGGTTTGTTCTTAATCTCACTCAGTGATCAAAATGGACCCTACAAAGTTCTACATTTTTGCTTCAACAACAGACTCATTATCACAGTGGGCAAGCATTACAGGCTGTTGCAAACACCTCTTCTTTTACATTGGCTCTTAAACATAAACTCTTCAACATAAACTGCAGGAAAGACTCTGCAAAGAAGATACACCTTCCTTTAATTTAAGCATTGGAGATGCATGCAAACAAAACAGCACATCTTATTTTACTCTGAATCATAGGCATGATATCTACAAAGAATACAATATATCATTAACAATAAAAACTACCATAAAACACTAACATGAAACTACAAACGTGAAAATAATTCTCAGTCTACTTCATTTTTTTATAACTCAGTTATTTCCATATACATTTTCCTTTAGGTCTTCCAGAGAGCAGGATTTAAGCAAGGATTTTAGTTTTCTTATTATCACGTGTTACAGATTTGGTAAGTCCAACACATATGTGCCATACAGCTTTTTAACAAGTTGAACTGGAAGGAAAGCTATAAGGGAAATTTCAGTCTTCCACTTGACCATTTAGCAGACAGTGAGCCACACATTAGTCACCAATATTTTTATTTTCAATATACAGCTAGATAACATGGTAATAGCTTTCCTTTAACTCTCAAACTGCACACCAAAACATAACTCCATTATAAAATAGGAATAGTGGACAGCTGGAAGTATTTCTTTAATGCTCTGTACTCCATTGCACCACCAACCTTACAAACTCTTAGTGGATTTGTAAAACATCCAACCATTCTAAGCACTACAGATGGTTATTAACTGAAGGGAGAACTCATACTTTGAGTACTTCTTGAGTTCCTCTGAAGTGTCATCAACCATGTTGCTCTGTTTAGCTTCACGTGCCATGGCCCTGTAGAGTTTACAAGCCACAACAGCTTTGACCATGGCTTCCTCTCCATGCTGCCAGAAGAACATTGCCATCTTCTGCCTTTTCATCAATACTGCCCAAACCAGAAGGTCATTATAGGGGTAGATAAAGCCAGATGATTCATAGTTTTCTGCAAAGTTTATATCCTCTTTAGATTTCTTCTTACACTTATGGAAAGCAGTGTATCTTTCCTATTAGTATTTTTTTTAAAAAAAAAAGAAAAGAAAAAAAAGAAAATCTCAAGGAATGGTTGACATTCCAATTCATTCAAATAAAACTGCATACAAATCTGAACTGCAAGTAGAGAACTATTTGATTGTTATATATATTTAAGTCATAACCCACAGCTAGGATTACATTCAGATTACCAATGGTAAGAAGCAGGTAACACTAGAGGTGGCAAAACACTCCTTGCTCTGTACCCCTGCCTCTGTACCCCTTTATAGCCTCCCCTTCTATAATGCTGGACAGTCTCAAAACTCTGCGATACCAAGATCTTACTTTCATTCATTTCTTGTACTTCTATCACAACAAGAGAAAAAGCAATCAGTAAACCAAAACGTAAACCACGGACTTGTGATACTTAAGAGATTATTTTTTCTGTCTGCCATATTTGTAATGCAAACTTGTTGTCCTGGATGTTTCTCCATTAAAGGCAAAGAAAAGACTTACTGATATAAGTGAGGTTGTCTCAGTGCTATATTAAGTCTCAGATTAATTCCAGTAAAGCCATTTAAATTCATTCTACTCTACATTTTTCTGTCAGATATATGTATGTGGTGATCTTTGCTCTTCTATTATTCTTTCTTTGAAAGAAAATATTCCGTCATCATTTTTCAGATATCAGAACTCAATTTCGTCTTAGCAGACTTACACTGTAGCTACTTTAATAAGTAATCATAAGAAAACATTGGGAAAGTCAGAGAATTCTTACTGTTGCTTCCTTGAGGTTCATAAATTTGTGACACCACACGTCAGTGAACAACAAACAGATGGAAGTTAAAAAGTATCGCAGGAGGAGTCTGAGCCTGATTTCAACATTAAAATTGCAAGACTTGTACTTCATGAACAGTGAGCAGTAAAAGATTGGTTCCACTGGAATTTAAGTAGAATTATGGTAACTAACAGCTTGACCAACATATGACTAAAATCTGTCAATAAAATCATTAGTAGCCTAATATGTCCTAAGCAAAGTTTAGAATAACTCATTATATTACCTTGTATTTGTAAGGCTGTGCCGTTCTGAAGAACTGAGAATGCAAAGTACTTTCAGCAGATCCTGTTCTGCTGCCCGCCTGATTACTCTGACGAAATGAATGAGACAGGCTCTGAGAAAAGCTGGAGAGCACTCTCTACATCCAAAGGCATACCACAAAACATAAGGAGAGAAACACAGATTAGAGATGAAGTTTGCAATGGTGCCTGTAGTAAATGATGTTATTCAAAGACTAGTGAGTCAGGAATTGCTGTCACTACCATCAAGGGAAAAATAGCCTGTTTCATATCTAATTTAAAATATATAATTTTTTTTCTGAATCTCTACATTCAGAATGCTGATTTCTCCAATAGCATCAACTAAATACAACAACAGTGTGTGGACCAGATTGGCATTACCCAACCTGGAGGCCCTTATGAGTGCCTACCCTTATAAAAAGTGCTACAAGCCCTTTAAAAGACAGAAGTTCTCTGAACTTCTTGCTGACCATTTACTCTGAAGGATGGCATGTTTAGCACCCTTGGGCATTTTGTTCAGCACTGACTGTGAGGGAAGGATGTTACCAGCTGAATCTCTAACACTGTTCTCTGCAGTTCACAGTTACAATATACATTTTTACCCATTCCTGTTAAGGTCTTATTCCACAAGGCTACAGTGAAGAGTTGTACAACTGCTCAAATATTTCTTTTTAAGTATTGTACTAAGCCAGTGACACACAAGAAGTTCTGTTTCTGTGTTTCTATTCACTCCAAGTGACAGTTTTCATTATTTCTTCCTGTTTTCTCTGATCGTCCTGAGGTTCTTCTATCAGTCATGAACACGGTACATGGAGATGAGAGGTTTTTGTTGTTTGGTTTTTAACATACAGAAGTACTTCTACTCCAAAAGCTGGGCAAAATTCTTATGCAGTAAATCTGCTCCTTGGAATTGATTGGAATGATATCTGGCTAATTTACTGAGAAGTTTAGGCTGTTTTCAAGTTACCAGTGTTGGAAACTCAGTGGAGAAAATGGAAGTGCTAGTATGTTTGCAGGCTGATGTTCTGAGGCAGTTTGTAGAGGTGATGCTACTGATATACAGACATGACACAATGCTATGCTGTACAGTGAAATATCTTAACCATCTAGAAGGTGCAGAACAGCACGCATATCCAAACACAATCCTCTACCTGCACAAAGGCCCTACACCACGGAAGCAGTCTGGTGTATCCAGCATGAGACTTCCCCTTGTATGACCAGTGCACCAGAAAAAGCTCTCCCAGGCAAACAGAGCTCAATAGCCTGGTATGCTGGTTTTGGCTGGGGTAGTGTTCATTTTCTTCATAGCAGCAAGAATGGAGTTGTGTTTTGGATTTACGCTGAAAACAGTGCTGAAAATCTTGCTGAAACGGGGATGCTTTTGTTACTGCTGAGCAGCACTTACACACAGTCAAGGCCTTTGCTGCTTCTCGTGCTGCCCCTCTCAGTGAGTAGGCTGGAGGTGCACAAGAAGTTGGGAGGGGACACAGCCAGGACAGCTGATCCCAGCTGACTAAACGGATATTCCATATACTCCATATAACATCATGCCCTGCATATAAAGCCAGAGGAAGAAGGAGGAAGGGGCGGACATTCAGAGTACTGGAGTTTGTTTTCCCAAGTAACTGTTACATGTGATGGAGCCCTGCTTTCCTGGCATTGGCTGAACATCTGCCCACTAGTGGGAAGGGCAAATGAACTACTTGTTTTGCTTGGCTTGCGTATGTACCTTTTGCTTTCCTGACTAAACTGTCTTCATCTCAACACACAAGTTTCCCAACTTCTACCCTTCCAATTCCCTCCCCTATCCCACTGCGGGGAGCAAGTGAGCAGCTGCGGGGTGCTTAGATGCCAGCTGGGGTTAAACCACAACACCTGGGCAAGGAGCTGCACCACTAGCACTGAGATGCTTCTAAAAAGCAAAACCCTGGGTCAGGGATCTCCATGTTGCTCTTCACTATGCCATGACAAAATGCTCTAAATCTAGTTCAATGCCTGTTAATTCAGTATTTCTGTGATGTGGTTCAAGTTGTGTGAGCAGAAACACGCAACCACTTCACAAAAGGGAAAATGGTGGTTTTCACAGTCTTGTCAATCTTTATTGATGGATGACAGACAAAGAAGACAACTTGGCTACAAGACGCAAAGGTAAATTTATGAACTAAGAGTTAATTTAATAATCACCAGTGGTCTTGGGGGACAGGAAATAGTTTGGGGAAGGGGATTTGTCTGTTTTATTTGCAACCTCTCCACAGCAGGCAAAGAGATTCATAAAACAGACAAGCATGGCATACATTTAAGTGATGCTCTTTAGTCAAACCACAATGACAACCTGAGCTATTTTCAGGTGTCACATTTTGGCTTTTCTTGGTGACCAGTGGTAGTCATTTCACAGAAGTTACCTTGTGTTTTCTGTAGAGATCATTGTAGAGAATTCGGAAATGCTTCCTTGTGTAGCTGCTCCGATAAGCTCCACCAAGGAGGTACTCTATCACCAGCCCGATATCAATCAGTGAGATCTTGTAATCCAAGGAAAGGGTATTCTGAAACACAAAATGTCACAAGCATTTCTTGATGCTATTCTATGCAACATGCAACCACGTCAGAGCTGCACCCTATGAAGAGAGTCTGAAAGAAGGTGCAGCTGAGAGCTCCTGCATCTGTCAGAAAAGTGCACTTATTCATTAGGCATCTGAAACTACCCTAGGATGGAGAACACAGGCACATCCACTTTCAGATTTCACATGAAAAATGTGAAGTCTACTGTACCCACATCACAAAGGAATGTATATTGCAATGTTCATACGACCAGCTGCATTCAACAGTGAGAGTAATGGTTCTGCATTAGTTCTCTCCAATGGTTCTCTCCAACATCCAGAGAGACTGATAAAATCTTCTTCTTGGAACAAAAGAAAACAAGCATGGTATGATTTGCTCATTAACCTAGTTCATTAATTAAAAATTATGTATTTAATGTTGTAGAGTAACTCCTGAAGACTGGTAATGTCTTGTAGAGGCTCAAGACTGTCATGACATCTAGGAGAGCAGCCGCATGTGCATTAGCTGTACCTTCTGAGTGTCTCACCATTTCTGTTTAAAGCACCACTGCTTCCCATTTTCCTTCACTGTCCTTCCAAGATACAAGGTTTGTGACAAATGCTCTGAAAAACAGATTTTCTTCCATGCAGATTTTAAAATTATTGGCAAAACCTTAAACCACAACTCTTGGAAGTGAAAAACGGGCCTGTACACATATGGGATAAGAAGCATTACGTATTCCTAGTGGTGTATGCCTTTCGGACTGTAAAAAGTAATTTTCTTCTTTAGACTGAGGGTTTTGGTTTTTTCAAAAGACTTCAGTGGCCGTACTGAGGTATAGCGAGCTAAAGGCCACCCAGCCCTTGGGAACAGAAGCATGAACATCTTGACCACTCTTGGCCAAAAGCATATCTCACAGGTTGCCTACTCTGTCATTAACAGTTAGGCAAGTATCTCTGACTACCTCTACTTGCAGACACTTCTCTGCACAAAAAAGCTTATTCTGTGCTATCAGGGCATACGGCAATGTATCTCCACTCAAATGTAGCAGCAGCAAAGCTGGTCATGCTAATGGAGAAAATAGTTTGAAATCCATGGTCACACCATGCTGGTGACAGTCTTAGCTACTGTATTACATTGTTTAGTAAGACTGCAACTGCACAGCGCCACAGAGCACTCATGCATACTTACAGAAGCTCAGGTGAAAAATGCTTTTTGGCATTCAGAACTTGCAGGTCCCAAGTGAGTTTGGCTTACTTACCCAATGGCACAGAAAGTTTTGAAATTGTGCACCATTTTCTACCTAAATTCCTCCTCAAGCGCCAAAAGCTTCCTTTAGAATACCTCCTGAGTTTTCCCAAAGTGTCCTGAGATGTAACCAGGCCATGGGTTTAGGAGAAGGGTCATAGCAAGGAGCAAATCACTTCAGTATCGAGTGAGAAAGACAGATTTCTTAGCCTGGAAAAGTTCAATATATTTTCAACACTGACATCTTCCAGATCTATTACATAAGTTAGACCTCAAATATGTCCATCAGTATAGGAAAACAGAAAATAGCTTGCCATGGAGACCAGAATACCCTACACCTATCTACAGAACTATCAATAGGATTGATATGAAAATCACCCTCAACAAGAAAATCATACCAGAAATCCCACTACATAAGACCACAGAACTCTGCAAACAGTGACACTTATGATTTTATTTTATCTTAGCATTCATATCCCAAAAAGAATTAAGCAATTAATCTAGTTTTGGATCTAGGCATCTCCTGCAGAGAAGACTAGATGCAGAAAGAACAGCTCATTCCTTCCTGGCTAAACAGTGCTGTAGGGTACAATAGATAACAGAAACATGAAATAAATTAACTGTACCTAAATAACAAGGCTGCCACTAAACTACTAATGGAGCCAGTGCTCTATGCAGTAGTCATCCACTGCCACCTTCTGTTCTCTTAGGCAATGCAGCACATTAAAATATTGTATCTTGTCACAGTATCTTTTTATTAGTGCTCAACCAGGAAAGACTTTTTCAGCTTTGGAGAAAAAAAGAAAATGAGCATTACTGCCCTCATACACTAAGTCTTTTGTACAATGACTTCATAACATCACTTTAGTAACTCAAGAAAGAGAATCTGATGCACATGAACTTCTTGGCTTTGAAATTAAGGTACTGGACCCTTGGGAACATTCAGTTAGCAGTATGCTAGTTAATTGCTTAGGGGGATCAGCAGGATGAAGATAAAATCATTTATTAGATATAGGAGCATAGTAATGAATCCATCACTTCTATTCCTACAATTCCCCTGTATTCAGAATAGAATAGGTTGTAGTATAGGTTGTAGAATAGGTTGGGTTGGAAAGGACCTTGAAGATCATCTAATTCCAATCCCCCTGCCATGGGCAGGGACACCTTCCCCTAGATCAGGTTGCTTAAAGCCCCATCCAACCTGACTTGAACACTTCCAGGGAGGGGCCATCCACAACTCCTTTGGGCAACCTGTATTACCTAATTGCAGGATGCCAGTGGACACTAAAGTTCTAAGCTACGGGGTTTGCTCCCCAGCCTTTCCTATACCTATTACCTGTTTCACATCTTGAACTAGGTGATGCAAAAGTAGATTTGATGGTCCTTGTTTCTGTGGTGTGAAAAGAAAAGACAGTAAACAAACATATCATTATACAGTAGGAAATCAACACAATAAAAGAAAGCAGCTAAAAGATCTTCAGGATAAGCTACTGTGATTCAAACTCTCCTCACAAACCTCTTCAAAAACATTTCAACATTGATCTGCAACACCTCTACTATCTTAAATCTTGACACATACTAGAATGAAGTAGGTATGACTTGGGTTAAACAACAGATCATTTTCAGCAAGATCAGCATGCATCACATACCAGGTTAAAGCCAGAATGTATTTCTCATGAGATTCAGGTAAGTACTGAGTCTGGTTCATGTCAGTGAATTGAAAATAAAAAGTTGTGATATCAATCCCACAATCCAACATTACAATCAAAAATTATCAAAACCCATTAATTTTAACTCTTTTTTTCAAAAATCCTTCCTAAAAATGCAGCCTAATTATCACATCTCTTAAGCAAAACAGTGTTCTTTCTAGGCAAACTTATCTGAAGTTTAGGGATTTCAAATACTCACTGTATTGTAGAGTTCTTCCAAACGAGATATGGTAAGAAAACGATGCATGTTCACTCCATGCTCTATTAACAGCTTCACAAAATCCACACGGTCCATCACTAAAGCATCCAGCATTGCCTGTTCCAAGGCACCAACCTCCAGAAAAACGGAGATGAAGGAAAAGCTTAAAGAAGTATTATCTTCTTTTGAAAATAAAACATTCCTAAATAGCTACAGATGTCTTTATCACAATTATTTGTCTTTACATGTATGTAAAGTGCACGGTATAAAATAAAAATGTGCTGGAGGAAGCATCTGTGTAAAAAATCTAACAGAGAGGGGAAGCAAAACAGCCTCCATAAACCAAATGTCTGTAGTGAATCCTACAAATCTAACTTTACAACCAGACTCTGATAATACATTCCTTACTCTTTAAATCATTTCAGAAACTAATGCATGATAATGCAGGGGGTGGAGGGAAGCCTTTCTTTTCTGACGTATGACAAAAGCCATGTCAAGGTACAGTATTTCAAGATCTCTCTGTAGAACTTAAAGTTCTTTAAAGCAGACTTCTTTTCAAATATGAGAGAGAATCCGCATAAAGATAAACTCTCAAAGACACCACGGAGCAGAGCTCTACTGACAACAGAGTCCAAATGGTGAAAGCACTCTACTCATGGCAGTTGCACAGAGCTCAGCAGGACTTCTACATGGAAAATAGGAAAGGAGCTTTGCATAAATCCAAGTAAAGAGTTTCTACAGAACATGTATGCACAGGAAATACAATGGGGTGAGCAGAATGAGCACTCTGGCACACAAATGGGGCAGGTGCTACTGCTAACTTGGCGCATGAAATCAGTCGTTTCCATGTACGTATTTATGTTTGGCACAAGAGATAAAGATATGAAAAGATGACCAATAAATGTCACAGAATTGTCACATCCGAGAAGAAAACTTGTGCACTATTCCTGAAATAGATATTTCTTTCAGAAATATCTCAAAGTAACAATTCTTCTATTAAAGTTCCTCAAGCAGTCGTTCTTTGCACTGGCAGTGTGGCTAAAGAGGTTTAGACAGATGATAGATGGTAACTACTGGAATGACATTCTTCATTGTAAAGTTAATTTGAGCCTGAACTGACATTTAAGCAGAAACAGTTACAGCTGAATACAATCTTTACCTTCCGAATCAGAGTTCTAAACAGAAATGGCCACAACCAGTGACAGTTGTGCGTGCTTCCTTAAAACATTTCCATAAACAGAAGAATACTAGGAAAGCATGGACAATCACGTAAAAATTGCTGCATAATTATCTAATTCAAAATTTGGACACCCAACGACAATAATGATGCACACTGTAGACCCTGACAAAAACAGGTCTGGCAGACCCTGACAGTTGGAGATGTAGCCTTCTTTAATTAAGAAAGTAACTAAGTCTAAAGGAAACTTTAAAACTGCACTGAAATAGATATGAACAGGTACAGAGATCTTTTTCAATCATATCAGAAGCAGAGGAGTGGGAGTAGGGGGACTGCCAGTGAATCTGTAAGGCAGAGGATTATGAAGGTATGAAAGAAACATGCAGAAGACAAGGCTACTGCAGAAATGGTTAATTAATTCACTGTCTCAGTGAATTTTTTTACATATGTTTACTACAGAACATATTATGTTCTGTAAAGATCCTACATCAAAACTATTGTTCATGAAAGATAAATCTGAGAAACTGTGTCAAATTGAAGTGTCAGTAGTATAGTTCTATAATTGAAGATTATAGAAGCCGTCCATGAAGCCGTAGCAAACTGTTAGGACCAGGTAGTATTCACCTAAGAGTTGCCAGGGAACTGAAGAATAGCTGAAATCAGCCCCTCTAACAGCAGAATTAAGATGGTAGAAAATACACCAGTTGTTAAAAAAGACAAAGGAGTGTATAAATTTTCCAGGTACGGCATATCAATACAGTTAGAACTTTTTAAGAACAGATATAGTGAACCTACAATAAGGAACAGTAATAATAGCAACATGGGTAAATTCAGGAGAGTAAGCAGAAGCAAGGCAGTTATTTTGCTGAATTAAATCAGAACTCTGCAAGAATTTTGGTGGGAACAATGACAATAAGGTTGTCCGATTGATAAGCTATGTTTGTAACCCCAGAAAAGCTTTTGATGTGGCTTTCTTGAAGAGCTTCTAAACAAACTAAGCTCTCACAAGATAAAAGGTCCTCTAATTGCTTAATAACTGATCAAATGGTAGAGAAAAAGATTAATAGTGGTGGGAGACCAAGAAAATCCCACGTATTGGACACTGTCTTGACCATACTTGTTGGTGATATAAAAATATTAATGATAATAAAACCGATTGGGAAGAGGTGCAGAAAAATCTCATAATATCGACTAACAAGCCAAAAAAGCAGTGAAATTCAGTATTGGTAACTGTGAAATGACAATACCTACATGTCAGTCTTGAAATAACTCAGAAAAAATGTGAGTGGACGTATCTTCTGAAAGTATAAATAGAAGCTGGACATAAGTTGGAACAAGTAAAAAAGGCATATAGGTCATTGTAATTTATACTTAGATGAATACAGAATAATCTATAAAATAATAGTATCTCACTAAATACGTCAAGGAACAAACCCGCATGTTAAATACCGGACACAGTACTGGTCTGCCTATACCAAAAGATGAATTTAAGACCTGAAAAAAGTACACAGAAGAGCAGAAAAGACTGTCAGAAATAGGAATGAATTGAACAGATAATCACTTTGGGAAAGCCAGGAGTGAAGGGGGTGCTATGCAATAGTTCTCCAAGACCTTCTGTGTTAGACAGGTGGGGATGAGGAAAATGTTATTTGCTGTTTACCATACATATAGAGTCATTGAATCGTTTTGATTGGAAAAGACCTTTAAGATCATTGAGTCCAACAGTTAACCCAGCACTGGAAGTCCACCACTAAACCATGTCCCTAAGCACCACATCTACACACCTTTTAAATACCTTCAGGAATGGGGTCTCTAGCACTTCCCTGGGCAGCCTGTTCCAATGCTTTATCACTCTTTTGGTGAAGAAATTTTTCCTAATATCCAGCCTAAACCTCCTCTGGTGCAACTTGAGGCCATTTCCTCTTATCCTAACACTTGTTATTTGGGAGAAGAATCCGACACCCATCTTGTTACAAACACTTTTCAGGTAATTGTAGAGAGCAATAAGGTGTCTCCCCAGCCACCTTTTCACCAAGGAACAAAAGGTATCAAATGAAAATATCAGGTCACAAATGGCCACCAAAATTTAACTTTCTCAGTTTAAGACATCTTTATACACTAAAGCCTTTGACACTGTTTCCCAAAGTGTTACCCTCGATGAACTGGCCACTCATGGCTTGGATGGGTATACTCTTTCCTGGATAAAAAGCTGGCTGGCTGGCTGGGCCCAGAGAGTGGTGGGAAATGGAGTTCAGTCCAGTTGGCGGTCGATCGCCAGTAGTGTTCCTGAGTGCTCAGTATTAGGGCCTGTTCTCTTTAACATCTTTGTCAATGATCTGGATGATGAGATCGAGTACACCCTCAGTAAGACTTGCAACACCAAGTTGGGCAGGTGTCTCGATCTGCTTGAGCTTATAGAGGCTCTACAAAAGGATCTGGAGTGGCTGGATCAATGGGATGAGGCCAACAGTATGAGTTCAACAAGGCCAAGTGCTGGATCTTGCGCTTGGGTCACAACAACCCCCTTCAACGCTACAGGTTTGGGGAAGACGGGTGTACGTTTCGCTGGATCAAAAACTGGCTGGATGGTCG
>NW_010412494.1:65915-120620 GCF_000710305.1 Buceros rhinoceros silvestris | reverse complement strand
TATATATATATTCACACACACGCGCGCGCACACACAAAAAAAGTCTTTGATAGGCTTTCTGTGTTCTAGTAAAAATAGTTGGCAGCTGCAATCTGTGAGACCAGAAGTGGCTTTTGTGCTGCCTGTGATGCCCCACTGCAAATTGTCTCTCAAAGGCAGACGCTTGTATTTATCTGGCAGGTCGAGCTAGTGCCTGCCTGAGACAGAAATAACCTCCCATTGGGACACACACAGAGCTCGTAGATTTTTTGCCTGGACCCTGCAGAAGAGGAAGATCCTTGAGGCAAGTTAGGTAGTTTGATTTTTGCAGAATTCAACGTTATCTGAAATTGGAGTGGGGGAAAGAGAAAAAGAAGGAGACAGTTAGTGGAGAACTGCTACTTTTGATCTTGTGTTTAAAGAAGCTTCCTTCAGACAACTCACCTGCTACGAAAACATGGTAGGCAAGCCTATAAAGATGGGAAAATCTGATATAAATCTGGGTAGGCGTATTATTTTCCTTACCATGAGCCACCTAAGTCTTCCAGTTTGTTTTTGCTAATCTACCCACTGTGTGTTCTTGGCTCGTAGCTTGCTGGGGCACCTCCGTGACTGGGTTAACACCAGTGCTGGGTGGGGAGTGTGTGTGGTTCACGTCCACACGACTCTGCTCCTCCACTGGCACTTGTGGCACTGTGAGCCCATTGCCAGTTATGCTTGCAGGGTCACTGCACTGCCTTTTATGTATATTTTATGTATACATGTAACACTTTTATGTACGTTAAAAATATCTTCAATGCCATAACAGACCTGCATTTCCCTTTTATAAAACAGAACATAAAAGTGAACATGTGGCAGTTCTTAGACACTTGACAGCTACAGGGGAATGCTCTAACATCATGGAGAAGATCACAGTAAAGTGTTTTTTTTTTAATACCTGACACTAAGGCAGGAAAACTTTAGCTTCTGTTGGAGCCCTGTTGCTAGTAGGTTTGGGTTCAATGGGAAGCTCTTCCTGCCAAGGCTCTCAGCTGGTTCCCCAGCAGGAGCTCCTCATCCACATCCTTTGGTGTCTTCCATCACTGTGGCAGGAGGAGGGGGTGAGAACTGTGCACCCATGTATTTTGGAGGCACCAGAAGAGGCTTAACTCAACACCTATTTTACTTTTGTTCCGTATTATCAGTTTAAGTTATTCTCTCTTCCTCTTTGGAAGTTTCCCCAGTGCAACAACCTGTCTCCTGATGGTTCCTTCCTTTCCAAAATGAAAATGTCAGCTGCAAAAGCTTTTCAGATCGATTACGGTGAATTAAGCTCTTCTTATAGAAAAATGTATGATAAAAGATATAATTACGTTGGCCAAGTAAATCTTGTTCTAAAGTGACAAGGGAACAAAGACTTTAGGAGCACTGAGTACTTTACAGCCACGTAAATCTGCTTGAACAACAAATGCCATTACTCAAGCACTTTAAAAACAATGAATCGGCCTTTGCCACAGAGTGAAGTTTGTTTGCATGTATGTTCAATCACTGCTAGCAGAAACTAAGCTAGGAAGGCACGCTTTGCCAGTGCCTTCACACCAGCGGTTCACATGGAATGGCTCAGTGACTCAGAAGGCTACAAATCTGCAGGAGATCCGTGGCTGCTTGGTTTGGTGTGGCTGCAGGGCTTGCTGTCCTTCACTTACCTCTCCATCTTTGGATTCCAGCTTGAGCTCTGTCCTGCACGTGGCTTTCAAGCTGCCGGCCTCGGCGTTGATCTCGATGCCTTTTGGAGCCTCCATCACCAGCGCGCGTGTAGGCGACTCCAGTCTGTAACAGGAAAGGGGAGTTACAGAGCTTGGTGGGTCGAATAGTTATGGTTGATCTTAATAGGTCTTGTTCAGCCTGACTGCCCATTGCACAGCACCTTAGGACCTGTTGATGTTCACATCCACGCCTGGTTTGGTCAGTGGAAAGAATTCCTGCACAGTGTGGCAAAACACATGAGAAATCTAATCTGCTAACATTTCACATCAACTTTGCTATGCTGTAAACACTGGGACAAGATGGAAGATGCAATAAAGCTTCCCCCATGATCAGCTTGCTCAGATGCAAGATCCTATTTCTAACTAATCAGTGTTAACGGGGGATATTAGCGAAGCAGTATCCCTACAGAGGAACTGCAAGCAGTTTTCTTCCTCAAACCACTGTTCAAGTAGGAACAAATTAGTTCTCTTGACTCCCTACATTGTGAGGTTTGGAAGGGTTTAAGGACAGAAGGAAAACAATGAGAACAACCAGGCTGAAGATCCCCAAATTCTCGGTCCCTGGTCCTATGCTCACATGCCGCTGCTCACAGCCAGGCCCCTCACGACAGTGCTTTGACCCCTTGTAACCACAGATACACCACACAGGGATCTGACAAGCCTGTTACAGCACTGTCTAACACAGCCAAACCTTTTTGTTCAGGCAATTTGGGTTAATACTGTAAGATGTAGAAGGACAAGGTTCAGTCTTCCTTGCTGATTACCCATTCACAGGTCTTGTATTATACTTTTCTTTATAGTACAGTCTCTTATTACTTTCTATATTGAAAGTGATAATAAAAACCAATTCTTCCTCTTTGGGAATATTCTCATAGTTGATTTTATCACCATTTATTTACCATATGATCACAAAATCTAGAGTATGATCTCTGCAGGTGAAGCAGGCAGGAGGTCTGGAACAGAAGCTCCTCTGCTTCGACAGCTCTGAGCAGGCAGCTCTGACAAAACCGAAGCACAGGCACAACCACCGAGCTTACTTGGACAGCTTAGAGGATCTGCTTGCATTACTGCAGTGGCACTTCAGCTGTTTCTCTGCTCTTCATATATAATCATTTGTGCAAGTAAGTGTATTCTTAAATGGACTCCTGATAGTACTGAGACAACATTATGGGAGACGGGGAATTCAGCTGTATTTATTGCAGCCAACAGTTCAATAAAACAAAGGCACAGTTCCCTCTGTGTGGCACTTCCAAATTATGACTTTCCCTTTTGGTGAAGTCTTTATATTGCTGCTTTTTGAACGCCTTTCCCTCAAGACCCCAAACTCATCCATAATTTCCTGCCTGACTCAACTAAATCTAAATTTCAGGGAAGAACTGAGGCATGTGCAGTCCAGCGACTGAGCATGGTGTCCTGGTTCGCAGCCTCCTCACAATCTCTCTGAGCTGATTTTTGTTTGCTTTTTGCAGGGAAGCTTCAGCTTACATAAATCTTCTTCTGATCCCTCCACTGGTATCACCCCTTGGCTGGTTCCTGTACAAAGAATCTAAGGTTAAGACTGCTGCTACTCACTTTTTTTTTTTTCCCTGATAGAATTGCAGATTGCACGGAGGAGAAAAAGCTTGCAAAGAATGATTGACATTAAATAGTGCTACCTGGGATATGGTTCCTTCTGACCTTCCAATTGCAGTAACTGCCTTTCCAATATCTGTTAGAATTTCTTTATAGTAAAAATAGCCTCAGCACACAGCCTTAGGGCTCGTTCGTGCACTCTGGTGGCTTTCATTACGGTGGCTTAACTCCCTGTCTGACCTGCGTTTTCCCTGGAAGTTTCTGCCCAGGGATACAGCACGCTCTCATCCTTGGTGGTCCAGCTCTCAAGCTGGTGTCTATGCTGAAACACAAAGGACAGGCTGCTTGCACTAAGCCCCCAGGATGTCAGCCACAGTGGCTGGGATGCAGGCACATCTGCTTCCTCTGCTCCAGAGGCGGCATCCTCCAGAGGAGAAGCGGAGAGCTGAGACCTCTAATATCTTAAGTCACTGTAGCTAAATTCACCAGAGGATGTGCCAAACCCCAGGACAGCTGAGCTAATCTGAAGATAAATTAATTCCTAAGAACCACGGCCAGGTGATTCTAGCTCTCTGACATCTTAGTGACTCTTCAATTTCTTTGATGTCTTGGCTGTCTCAACATATTTGTTCATCTGTTAATCTTGTAGCTCTTCTGCTCACTGAAAAATAAATCTTGTAAGTGCAAAACAGTGTTCAGACACCACAGTGCACATGTCCTCAACTGCTGCTGCAGCAGCAGCTCTCAATTCCTGCCCTGTACCAGAGCAGACTCCCAGTCCCACACCAGTGCTTTACTGGAGAGTGCAGAGAGCTGGGAAATCAATAAATGTTTTCCTATGGCCGGAGGGATCAAGAGAGACCTTCTTCTTGCATATCCTTCCCTATGCATAAATATCCCTATAACATCAAACCGTTATATCCGTGCTTTGAATAAGCTACCAAGTACCTGGGAGTCTTTCAGATAACATTGTTCCAAAGTTGTGTTCTCTTTCCATAGCTAACAAACTGACTGAGTCGATCTCCCTCCTCCACCGAACGAAAACCTAGAGGCAGGATAACAGCATCTTACAAACACTGATGAAACCCCATGCAAGTAGACACATCCTAACCCCCGCAGAGCTTTTTGCCTTAGGGCCTCCTGATAGTCCATGGTGTAGTGGGACAAGTGCACAGTGCCGGGATGTTGCTGCTGCTCTGTAACGCCCCCACTCTGCTGCACCACATGTATTTTAAAGTTAGCTGAGGTGACCCCCCACTCCGTCATCCTAAATCACTAGCTCAGACAGCTGCAATCTTGCCAACAAGCTGAATTAACCAAACCCCATCCCTTTAATGTTAAAAATATAATTCTGAAGCCTAGGAGGTTTTTTTTTTGAACCTTAAAGCTATGGAAGTGAGTGCAAAGAGCAGCTCTTCCAGTGATGAGAAACTTGGGCTTGCAGTCCACATGGCTTTGTACTTGCACCGCGGGTTTGGAGTCTGACTCTTCTCTCTCTTACATGTTCAATGTTGGTGTAACTCTGTATGTTTGCATGGTGCTTTTGTCCCAATTTATGCTACTGTAAATGAAGACAGAAAGGTCTTAATAAAATTTTCCTTGGCATCTGAGGGGCATACGATTGTAAGGGATTTAATTTGATTATTTTCTGATATCCTGAATAAATCCCTGAGACACCTGTCTTTAAACCAGAAGCTGAAAAATCTATACAAAGCCAGAGAAAGCAGTTGAGGAGTTTATGCTCCACGGAGTTTGAGTAATGTTTACTGAATGCTTTCATTTGAAGCAAGTGTCTAAGAGACACTCTGCTTTTAAACCTAATTCTGTCTTCCAGAGCAGAACCAATTTGGAGACTAACAATGAAACAAAATGATTTAGCGATGAACAGATAATTTGTTCAAAATCAACATTTGTTTTCCAGTGTGATACTCCAGAGCTTTCAGTAGGATTCACATCTCGCAGTTAGGTGTAAGCCTGTACTTACAGCAGTGGGCTGGAAAGGTGGCTGCGTGAATATAGATTGTTTCATTATTTGTTCCTGCTCTTGAATTTTCCATGCCAGCAATTGGCACGTAAACCCTTTTTATTGACCACGAATGCTGCTTATTTTTGCTCCAATATTTCCAGGACGGGATTGTGACCTCTCTCACAGAGCTGGGCAAGGAGGGTAAATTCACCACTACCCACGGAGTTACAGCTGGCTGAATTCAGGACTGAGATAAGCTTCTGCCATAAAATTGCTTCTGCCCTACCTACAGTCTCCTAGTAGGTGGATGAAGAGATAGCCTGGCTGACTACCCACGACATGGGAACCTCTCCTACAGATCCCAGGGAGTCATGCCAGTCCAAAATTTTAAAAGAAAAGGCACAAGTAACAGGACTTCCACAACTATCAAAATACTCAGGTTCCACTTATTACAACGAGTGTTAGGTAGTTTTGAAAATCCCATTGAGCGCCTAAATGCCATAACAAATCTGACCCCTAATCTCAGTTCTTAGTTCTGCAACGGAGGTAATAGCACTTCCCAACTCCACAGGGAGGATAAAAAGATAAATATATTAGCGGTTGTGAAGTGGTTACCTACTGCAATAACTGAGGCCAGGTAAGTACTGCAGCCAAAGATAGATGGCTGGCAGATGGATAACTGGTCTTTCCAAAGCTGCAATATTAGGCTCTTAGCTTCATCAAAAATACTGTTAGTCTTGTTCCTCCCACTGAGCACGCTCACTCTGCATATCAATGCGCGAGATGATGTATGCAGGGGAAGCCTTCCTCCAGCTCACCATGCTTAATGGACAGTGCTAAATGTGCCTCTCAAGCCCTTTTACTCAAACCTATCACCGAAGCATCTCACATTTTAAAGAGAGGTGATGGCATGCAGGCATCTCGCAGTGAACTCCTCTCCTGCTCTTGCTGGAAATTCTGTGCTCCTGGGAATCAACAAGGGAACAAAATTTTCTGTGTCATCCCTGCTTTGCTTTGAAAACTTCGGCAGTAATTTAAAGGAAGTCGGCATACGCCTTTGTATTGTGGTTTCAGTGAAAGCCATTCTCTTGGAAAGATTGTGGCTTACCCAGATTTCCAGTTTTCACTTCCTTCATCATAAACAGTCACTTTAATCACTCCAGTACCGTGGATTTTATTTCCCTCTTGCCCCTCTCCTCAACCCCTCCATGATAATGTGCTGTTTTCCTTGCTATTACGAACAGCCTTTTGAATTTGGGGAGAAGAGAGGATATTACAGACACAAAGGTAGACCCAGCTGCTAGGGGCGGCCAACGTGCTTCCAATGAAGTGGCAATAACTTCCTTAAAAGAAATAAAGTTCAATGCGAATAGTTGAGGGGAAAAAGTATTTGCCTGGGTCCTGCATTGATGCAAACAGGACTTTCAATTCGTGGCTGGTACTGACGGCTGCAGCTCAGCAGAGAGATGATCCTCAACATGTGAAAGGAGCTAATGTGAGCTGGGGACCTATTGCTGCCACTTTCAAATTTTTTATCACTTTTTTTTTTTTTTTTAGAGGGAATGAACTCAAGCTGTGGAATTTCTTGTCCTCAACAGGGGATTTTTCTATGTGGGGCACAAACTTTGTTTGCAGTATCGAAATGGGAAGAGAAGTGTACTCTCAGGAGGTGAGGAGCGCATCATGTGGCGGTGTGGTAACATGAGCTAATTTAATTTTGCTTAGAAACCCCTGGACTGAGCACAGAGCATGTACTACTGCAGCTGTAGCCCATTATTTCTAATGACTCTAATTATTTCTTATGGTATCCATCTGACCAGCTATAAGATTCCACATTGAGCATAAAATTAGCCGATGTTACCACTGTGCCTGCTTACATCTCATATGATTGGTAAATTATGCTAGCAAGTAAATGTAGAGCTCCATCAATTTGCTGCTAATGAACCAGTATCTCAGGTTGAAATTTGTTTTCAGTTTTAACTCCTGTGTTTCAATGAAATCAATGGGATCACCCATTCACAGTGACTTATACTTCTGACTCCATTATTTGTGTGTTACATCTATCTATTCATGCAAGAAAAAACAATATTTTTTTCGCTACTAACTGGAAGTTAATTAGCTTTTACTGAATTGCAAATAAACCATGCTTAGATTCTATTTCTAGAATGCTTTTAAACTTATTTTTAATTTTTCTTACTTGTATTGGAACAGAAAAAGTTTAGAAGGCAGAACAATGAGTTGAGTCTGGACTCAACTGGTGAAAACCTCAACTGATCATAAGTTCAATCAGTCTTGTCATCTCCCAAAGAGCAAAAGGCTCTGCCCAGACCTCTACCCTTTGTCACTAGATTTCCCTCCTCCTGGAAGGTTCTGCCATTTTATAAAAAACACATAAATTAAAATATGGCAACGACAGTGAGCCTAATATAAAACAGGAACGAGAAAAGGGACTTGGCCCCAGTACATCAGAGCGAGAGGTTAAAATCAAAACAGGAAAATGCACCATACCTTTTTCCAAGATACCATGATTTTGACAAAATGTGATATACATGGTACACTACAAAAGCAGCAAGTACTCTGAGAGTTTACAGAAGAGATCATTGCTAATAAGAAAATATGTATCCCTGTTATTTATTGCCCTGCAATGACATAAATCTTGTTTTCAATTACATTTTAATGAAGCACACCAATTACTGTTTGAATAGGGACATCTGATTACAGTCTCAATCAACAGAAATCAATCTTGCTTATGGAAGGTTTCCAGGGTATTTTCTTTAGGAACACTAATTACAGAAGTAAACAAGGATATATTATTATCATGTCATCCAGCTGTAAATCCTGCCTATCGCTATAAATACTGTTTAGTTTGAGAACGTGTGTCACCATGCAGTTTCCAGTGTTTATGCTGCAACTCTAATAAGAGACAGTTCCAGTGCAGCCATATTCTGAAACAGATTTTTATGGCTGGTGGCCCAAAGCCTCATGTAATTCCCAATATGATCTAGCGGACAATGAACAAAAGTTCTTTCAGCTATCATCCACAAACCACGGTTAATTCCAAAGGAAAATCCAGTTAGATCTGCCAGAGCCCTGACAGGAGCAGAGGTTTAATGATGCCTTATTGGAAATTTCCCAGCCGAGCTAGAGGTGAGTCTGGTCCATATGACAAGGAGTGCAACAACTGTGCTTCTATTTGGGCAATGCAGATGCTAAAGAAGTTTTGTACAAAGCTCAGTCAAGAGACACAGAAAAAGGCATTGAGAAAATATGAATTACTTTTGTGCTTCACGTTACTCATAAGCTTTAATATTTCCTCGGACAGGGAACCTAGTGAACCTGCCGCATGAAGAGCCCTGCTTGGACCCTGCAAGTGCTGCAGTCCCTGATGGAAGAATGAACGGGTGAGCTTGCTCCATCCTCCTCTTCCCACGCGCTGCATCAATCAACTCCTGACCATTTCTTCCTGCTTCAGGAATATCTTACTATCTTAAATCTCATTTTACAACTTTTTTCTTTTCTTTTTTTTTTTTTTAAATGAATAGAGCTCTTACAGCTGCAACACAAAAAGCATTGCTTAATCACAAAAAGTGTAACAAATGTACTACTGGTTTTGCTAACTTCAGCTTAGCGCCGAATGAACCAGTTTACATATTTTTCACCTAGTTTGAGCTATAGGTACTGTGTTTAGTGAACTTTTCCTAAACAGAGTCCACGCGAAAACAATACTCTCCTGACCATATAATGGGAATATCTTAATATCCCTTCAGAGACTACAGCTCTGGGAGGAGGGCTAACTGAGGAACAGGAACGGTTTGAAAACATCACAAACCAGGTCAAAGACAGCATTAGGGAGGTGTTCAGCTAATATTCAAAGAAGATTTGAGTGGGTCTAGATGAAGAAGGAACCAGAGGAATTTATAGGTATGATGCAGGCTTGCAGCACTAAGCAGGTGAGAACCAGCTTTCATTTTCCTCTGAAAAAAATGTCATTCCTCACCAAGAGAAAAAGATCGAGCATGCACCTCCTCCCAGCACACTGCACCTTGTTGTAGCCTTCCAGTACACTTCCACTAGCTGAGGCTTATTCAGAGTACTAAAAAGCTGTAAAAGTAGGGAAAAAATGAACAAATCAAAATACAGTAGTAAATTCTTTGTGATTGCCCACCATGCTACAGCAATGGAATTGCTGAAGAAGATGCCATTGTGCAAAGTTGTCCTAAATGTTTTAGGGTTTGGGTTGTTTTGTTTTTGGGTTTTTTTTTTTACTTTTAAAGTAATCTCTGAAATTGTATACATGAAGTCAAATAAAGTATTTAGATGACAAAAGCAGAGATCAAACAGAAGATATCAAATTAATCTAGGGAGTAAAATGTACTGTGTAATACTACTGAGACCTACTTTCATTATGAACTGTGGAAGTGGTGAAGAGTGGAGACTGTAAAATAAAAAAGTATGAGATTAATGTTTAACGAAGTGGAGGTATGGCTGAGAAAATTAAAATCATCTGGATAATTAAAAAATTCTGTTGCTTATAAATCAAGGAAGGAAATTATCATAGAAATTGGGAGATAGTCAAGAATGGTAGTAAATACAGATGTGGTTTTAGAAGATGATGTGTTCAAGTGGCCAGGGAAGGGATTCAGGGATGCAGAATGAATTACTGCTATTTTAAGTGTGGAGATGACTGCAGCTTCACCCTCCTCACCTGGCAGGTTGTGAGCAGACCGGTCTTGCTCTGAATCCCTACTGTGCCTGACAGACCTGAGCAGAGAGCTGACTGCAGGACTACCTCCATCCTGCTGAGCTCAATCTTTCAGCCTTAACTGATAAGCTGGAACATCCAGAGTCACTAGTGTGCCACGTAGTGAGAAACCTCCACCTCACAGCTCCTGGCTGCAGCCAGAAGATGCTGAGTGGCCGGGGCCCACATCCCGAACAGGCAAAGTGCCACCTTGCCCTCCTTGGCAGAGGTGTTTCCCATTGCGAGCGTGGGCAAGATTAATAAAACCATAGCAACTACGAGTGGGACTGAGAAGATTGAGCCCGTAGAGCATAGCCCTGAACATTAATAAAACGTCTGCCAGGAACCAGCCTGAGGAGACACTGTGAAATACAGGAGCAGAGAGTCATCTCCAGCTGGAGGAAAATCAGAGGACACATGTCCCCTCTCATGGGAAGAAATTCTTCACTGTGAGGGTGGTGAGGCACCAGCACAGGTTGCCCAGAGAGGCTGTGGATGCCCCATGCCTGGCAGCGTTCAAGGTCAGGCTGGACTAGGCTCTGAGCAACCTGGTCTAGTGGAAGGTGTCACTGCCCGTGGCCGCGGGTTGGAACTAGATGATCTTTAAGTTACCTTCCAACCCAAACTCTTCCATGTTATGATTCTATGATCAGAAGTGGGACAGTAAATTACAGAATCGGAAAGCTTTAACTGAGCTGTAGTGCTGCTATCGGTGCCACTAGCTGGAACTTAAGAGCCTCTAATTACTTTTATCACAAAAAGCTCACCACCAGATGTCTCTCATCACAAGTTATGTAGTCTGAGTCAAAACCAGTCAAGTAACGGTCTGGAAATTCCTTCATGGGTGCACGTGCTGCAGCTTGGAGCTGCAGCATGGTCATGCCTCTGCTCCTGCTGACCTCAGCTTCTCTGCACTCCCAGCGTGGAAAAGGAACAGACTCAATAGTTAGATACGCCTGATCTACTACCTAAACCACCTTTTTTTTTTTTTCTTCTCTGATATACCTTATTAAGTAACTTATGGCAATAAAATAAAACAAATCGAAACAAAATAAAATCCTCTGCCTGTTGGGTGCATTAATGAGCACAATAATTTCACACATGGAGGAAAATAATTACTTTTTATGTTGCCATAATTGCCAAAACCACAAATGCATTTTTCAGAAACAAAGGTTGGGCTGGTGTAAGTTTCTAATTACAGGTTGAAAGCATCTAATTAAAAGGCATAAATTGGAAGAAACCCTTTTAACCAAAATTACATAAGAGGTTGCTAAGATTAGGGATTATCTTGACACACTGTCACCAAGTCAAGGAGGAGAAAAAGAAATAGAAACAGTGCTGTAGCTCTTCATCAGGGCCACTGACCCCACTTGCTACCTAACGAAACGCCGCTGTTGGGAACACAGAGGAGATGAACGCCTCGCAAAGGAGGTCTGTGGGGCCACCGAGTTTCACGGCAACCCTGAGCGCTGGAGTGGGGAGAGGGACAGCTGTACTGTAGCCTGGAGGTAACAGCCGAGGCTTAAACGGGCTTTTCCCTGATGTTTATACTAGCTTGTGGATGGTGCCAGAAAGACAAAATCCACCTGAGCTGGCCTAAAATTATAAAACCCAGTGGAAAGATGGTAGTTGAGTCAGCTAAAACTTGCTAGATTAACCCACAAAATATTAGTTAACACAGACATACAGTGCTGTACTTTGGGGTGACTTTCACGTGCAGTCAAGGGTTGCCCACAAATTCGATTTGGGCCAATTCTCTACTGCTTTAATGGTTTGCTCTTCCGCTCCACTTTGGAAGGCGGCGGCACGATGCAGATTTTATCTTACTCTTCTGTTTTTTCAGGATGTTAAATAAGCCTGCTGAGCAGACCAGCACGTCATCACTGACAGGGAAATCACTTTCTTGTGATAACCCAACACACACAAATTAGAGAGGATTGCTGGCAGGGGTGTAGTGCCATGCAAATATTGCAGTCATTATCATCAGCACTTCGCATGCAGTCTTCTACATCAGAACGGCTTTACCAAGAGAAGAAACATTGATCTAGATTTCCATTTTTAAATTCCTTTTGAAGTCTATCTGTCATGGGATTTTTACCTGCCATTGGGCCAGACAGAAAGGAAAAGGGTTAGGTAGATTAAAATCTCATGTGGCTAGCACACAGGTCCAGCCTACAGTGCCTGATTTCCTTTTACTGTTCCCCAATGATTTATTCTAGTCCCTCTAAAAAGATTGGACTTAATAGTAAATTACAATGACAAATACAGGGCTAACAAAACTAAAAAGGATTTGAAATGGTAAATAAAAAAACCTACTGGAAAAAAAGGTGTGTCTGTGTGCATCACGCACTTGGTGGTGATGCCCTTTGGAAATATGTACACACTTGCCTAAGAGGATTCAAAGAGTCTATTCAGCATGACACATTGGCTACAACCTGATGGCTTTTTCTGAAACCCCATTTATAGGCCTTCAGACACTCACACTCCTGAGGCACATCCATCCTCGTACAGTCAATTTATAATGATTCCACCAAATTAAATCTTTATTAACAAACTTATTGACTCTGGCTTTGACTTTTTGTCCCCTCTTTTAATTAACTGCAGTAATGAGACAAGCAACATCCAATACAAAAACTGACCAAACATTTTGTTTAAAACCTGCACTTTATTTCAAGCAGCTTCAGAAAAAATGAAGGCTGATTTGCTATTTGCTAAATGTCAATTTTCACACTCGGTTGAACCTTTTCTGAAGCTTGTCAACCACAAATTTGTAGTCATTTCTCCCCCTCTGATATAGAACATATAACAGGTATTCAGCTACTTCTCATTTTTATGCAGAAGATGTACCTTTTGCTGTCCCCAGTATACTTCACAAAATGGTAAATACACATACACTGTAAATCCAAAGGGAGGCATATGCTGAAGTCGTGGCCTTTCACAGTCACAATTTACACCAGCAATACAGTTAGAAGTCTGCACGTGTAAGGCCACAGAAATGATCCAAACTCCTCAAATCCATCCCATTACCATGCACCAATACTGCACCATCCTGCACATTTTCAAATGTGCTGGGCTCCCGCTCAGAGTGAACAAGACCACTTGTTCGCAGGCTTGCTCCCTGATCAGAGGCACAGCTCCTGTTTCCAGGTGCAATTCCCTGCCCTGCCGTCCGGCAGACACAAAACAGCCTCACTTCATCACAAGCACACGCACACTTCCTTGTGCAGGATACTGCCAGGGGACAGGGCAAGAGCCAGTGCCTAGTCTGATTTCTGGCATACACCAGCCTGGAATCAGTTGCTCATTCCTGTATCAAACGTACCTGAACTGAAACCTGCTTTTTACCAAAGCAGCCAACTTTTAATGCAGCCACTGATGCAAGATTCCTTCACATCCCTCCTTTATAAGACTCCTGAGTAACCTATTTTGACAACTTGGAAAATCTTCCCGTGTACATTTACAATGTGCAATAAAGAATACAAATAGCTGACAAACACACACGTCTTCTTTGGAGGACTGCCAAGACAAAGCTCAGGAACAGCCAAGACTGCACAGGACAGAGACTGAGAGAAGAGAGGGGTCCAGTGCTCCTCTGTCCGACCAGTCGCCATTCCGGAACCAAGGAGCTTGGCAGGGCAACAGGAAGGATGGGGAGTATCTGCAGAAGTTAGTCTCAAAGCTCTTTGACAGCCTAGAACTGAAAATCTGAAAGCTATTTGAGATTCCCAACTAATTTCTTGCTTTCAATTTTGCAAAGGAAAATAGGCTGGGAAATGGTGCAGAGAAGAAAATAAAGGTATTGTGTGGGTGGAGGGAGGAATGGAGCAGAGAGATAAAGAGATCAGGAACAAAAAAACCCCAACTTGCCAAAGAAGAGAGTACAGAGATGTCTCCAAAGGGACTACTTTAATTCTGGGAATAGGATGTTTTGCAAATTCTTAGCGTCAATTTATCTTCAACTAGAAATGAAACTGTTTTCTGTTTATCTATCGCATATAATGACTCCCGAGTAAAACAAGTGTTTTGAGGCAAGGTTTGGCAATCTTCCAAGAGAGATTTGCTAGATGGTATTTTTCTTAACTCAAAGAAAGACTGAGCCTAGTGGTGGCAATTCACCACGTGCTGGGAGCTGACCATACTGGCACAAACCCACCCGTGCGCGGGGCAGCTACATCCCTATCCTGCGCCACCTGGAACTGGCGGCAGCTGGGAGCTATGAAACACTGCATCTTGCAGGTGCTTGTCTCAGGAAGCTGCGAACCCGTCTCTTGGCTCAGCTTATGCTGTTTGATATCTGCCACTGTGCTGTCGCTAGCATCCATGTGGTAGGTTGTTGATCTTGTTTGTTTTAATGTGTAGAAATCTGTTCTCCAGTTCCTTGGATCTACTACAGCAAAATGAGAAAATGTTTAATGTTTCTTGACTTCCATGAGGTTACTGCCATCTTTCCTTGGGCAAGTCTGATTTTTGACTGGAATAACCTCTCTTATATGACATTTTAGTAGATAACAAAGAGACAATTACAGCTGCTAATGTGAGGGGTCAAATGGAGGTGAAATGAAATGGATTTTAAAAAAAAAGAACTAATGTCAGAAAAGCAGTACCACTAAGTGGCATATCCACTTCCTAGAACAGGTTTTTAGCTGGGAATTCCATTTCATTTTACTCTATTTTACTCTGATTTTAAAAAGAGAGCCAGGCAGGTAGGAGGACTGGCTTAGTTGCTGAAGCACTGGAATCAAATTTCCAGCTTGTGATGAACTGCGTTTGTGCCCAGGTCCGAGCGCATTCAGTGCTCCCCGGGTTTGTTGCAGTGTAGCAGAGGTGGGGATGGCTCAGCACCGCCAGCAGGAGTAATTCTCCCCAACACCGTGAAGTGAGACAGGCAACTCTTTGCTGCTGATTTCTCCTAGTACCCAAGGCAATTCACCTGAAAACTTCCTCAGAGCAGACTGCCAGCTCCGTTGCAGAGTGTGGTCCTGAGCCATTACCTCCACAAGGAACTTCACCAGATGGTCTCATGTGATGGGAAAGACCCCAGATATGCAGGGGTAACTCCACTAACTTCCCAAGTACTGCCTTTAAAAGAAGTCCACAGAGTAACTTTGGGAAAGGAAATTGGACCTTAAAATCAACTTTAATTTTTCCTTTACATGGGCAAACAAAACAGTAAGAATGATGAAACACTGCAAGGGAAAAAAGAACTGTGGTTAGTTTACAGTCTTCAAAACCAACAACAATCAAAGCTGCAAGGTGTAATTTTTTTTTTCCTGGAATTCCTTGCTTTTTCTGAATTGCCTGCACCCTCATGGTACCTCCCAGCAGTCACATTATCATTATGTATTGATTGTCTGCTTGGTAGGTAGCAGCGGGGGAGAAAAAACAGCAAGAACTTAACTCTGTTTAGGTTCCTCCCATGCACATGGAATCTGGACAACTTTCTGTGGGTGGCCACCACCAGGGTGAAAATTACTCCCATGGTCTTCATCTGTGTCAGTGACCAAAGCACCACTGAGCCAGGCAGGGCAGGAGTTAGGGTACGTTTCTTCCCGTCTCTTTAAAATGTTGGTCTGTTTCTGTTCTTGGAAGCAAAACGTATGAGACGTCATGATCTCTACCATTCGAAGCTGCCGCTCAGCCAAACGACAAACGACAAACGACACCTGCTCCCCAGAGACCGAAAAGTGCTACACGCCAGGGCTGGCCCGTCACTCCCCTAGCACGGGGAAAATTCAGCATTCCTTGTAACACCTCCATGTTCCAGCAGCCAGGATTGCTTAATTCTGGTTCCAGAACAGTGAATCCAGTCCTCATTTTGCAGCCTCAAGGAAGGGAGGAAACTTGCATTGTGTCCACGCACCATGCTGAGAAGCCACGTTCAACATTGGACCTTCCAGTTCAAACCAGTACCACTACCCCCTTGCTAGCGTTACGAGGACCTCACTTGTTTTGACATTGAACGTCAAGTCTGCCATATAAATCTATATAAATCTATAGGTCATATAGAAACCTATACATCTGTATCAGATAAATACAGCAGAAAAATTCCTTCAGAGAAATTAGTAGCGAGGAGGCGTGTGAAGCTGGTTACTCCTGTCTCCCCTTTCCAAGATGTGTAATAACGTTCTCAATGTTAATGGCGCACAGATTTTCCTATTTCCGTAATCAGTTTTCCTTTCATTTTTCACAGTCGGACTTCAAGGTTGCCCAGATATCAAATACAACTTCTCAAGTCAGATCCAAACATTCACCACGACTCGGCAGTGATTTAGGAAGGTAACACGTCCCAGTTTATTGCGGCCGTGGGTATTTGTTTTTCAAAGCAATTTAGAAGTGGATGAGAGGTAATAGGAGTCAGCCTGGTTTTTCTCCTGCCTCAGCCCTTGCGCTGCTGTGCACCACCAGAAATGTAATTTCAGCGTGCTGTGCCTGGTCTCCTTTTGACTTCTCTTGTTTGCTCAGGACACAGAAGGTGCAAGGACTCTCTTTTGCATTATGCACAGTAACAACTCGTTTCATCGACAGCGTTTAGGAATTAATCCTATGTAAGAAAATATTAGGCAAACATGCTCTGGTTACCCAAAATCAATTAGCTGTAAATTGGAAGGGAAAATATTTAGAAGAGCAGGACCCTTAGAGCAGACTGCACATTTGTAGACATGCACATGCCTGCTGGCCTGTTTTTAAAATTCTGGTGTGGCATCTTCCTGTGCTCACTGCATGCGAAGGAGGTAAGTGTATCTTATCTTCATGTAGTATCTGCTGCTGGATCTGCTGGCCTAAACGATTTTCATTCTTACATAACATACCACATTAACGCTGAAGGGAAGGACGCTCAATAAAACATGGACAATGAGATCGTGAGTCCCATCACACAGGTCTCTCAATAAAACCTGACTCTGGCATAAACAGGAGGGGAGAGGGAGACAGCTGTCTCTTAAAAACTAGAAAATTGCCCAAGAATTACTTTTCTGTCCATCAGATGTTATTAAGTCCACCGCAGTTCCTCCCTCCCCCTTACCCCAATGATTCCCACAGCCCTCTCTTTTCCTGCGTGCTGCTATAGAGCGAGTCACCAGGTACAAACAACGTTTGCTGTACCCTAAAAACAAACATTTGCAATTCTTAGTTTATGGGTGATGACAGCAATGAAGTACCCAGGGCAAAACCACTGAAACCACACAACCCCCTAAACCAGCCACTTCAAAAAGAGTTCTAACAACTCCATGCCAGCAGCATTCGTGTTGGATGAGGTAGGACCTGCCGTCCTACGCCTGCTGAGCTGAGCCCCTCCAGGGGAAATGCCTGCCCGGGGTGCTGGGTGCTCCTACAGTGGGGATGTGGAGATGAAGCTGGGGGCAGGGTTTATCTGGCGATGCTGACCACGCTCCTAGTATGCTGCTGCAGATAGCAGTACACCGAGTATCTTTATCTCCTCTAAAGGATCTCTTTCGTAAAGCAGTCACATCCTGACAGTCACGCTGCTTTAACTTTACTGCTCTAGTTAGAGGTATAATGTGGGGAGAGCTTCAAGAGGTGTAACTGGACAGGCCTGTTTTAATTGTTCCCTCTAGACCTGTGCTCTGTGACCTTGGACATCTACAGAGCCATAAATATGAGCTTTGATTGCTGTTCCCATAGTGACTGGCAGGAAGAACACACTGGAGGGTGGACTAGGACTGCTTCAAGCAGGCAAGCATCAACTGGAAATGATTAAGTTCAGAAGCTCTGGGGACACTAATGTCACTTCAGGTCAGCCAACCTGGAAGAAAAACATTGCTGGGCACTGTGAAAATGATTTTTCTATTTGCTTTCCACTGAGAGAGTGAACTAGCCTACACTAGTCTGGCAAATGAGACTGTGAGCTCCTCTTAGGCAAGTCTACCAGTCCTTTCTGCTACTGGAGATGTCAGAGCTGCTGGTGGGGCCTGTCATGTTTGTGCTGTGCACACTTACTGTTGAGGAACAGGAACACCAGCCCTTGGGCTCAGTTAGACCTGCAGAGCAGGCACGGCTGATGCACAGAGAACAATTCCATGTGGAGCAACACACAACGTGGGAGGATAAATCATCCTGTGCAAAGCTGCCAGGTAGCTGGGCTGTTCCTCTTCCAGTGCCAAAGCCAGCACAGTTATTTCTACGGGCTCTGCATTGTGCATCAAGGGTTGTCACAGGGTTTGGTGTGGAAATGGGAGACCTTCGGCATCTCACTCCAAAAGGGTAAGGACCCTCTGGATGCATTTGGGGAGAGGAATGCAGCTTCTCCTGTGACTGTGACATCCAGCTCTAGCTCTCACTGTTCTCTGTGCCATGAATATAGAAATAGAATTCAAACAGCTCTGAACTCTCCTATTTCAATGTAAGAAATCGTAAGGTTTCACGAAAAAAGTAGAGACACATGCTGGTAGCCTGAGTATATATAAAAGTAGCTCAGGAATATTTACATTAGCAGAGTGCACAGCAGGGAAAGTGGAGATGTGCTAAAGGCAAAGCTGCCAGAGCATTTTGGAGTGACTTGCTCACTCGCACAGCGTAGCGTGCTCGCTGGCTGCCCATCCACATGCAGCTTCATTAACTCCCCAGCGATCAGGGCCTTACCCATCACAGAAGAATGGAACTCACACATGGTCAAAGCTAGCATCACTCAAAGTTATAACCCTCAAAAACACGACAGCCTCACCGTCTCCATGAGTATATTAAGGTTTGGAATGGAAAATAGCTGTTGGGCCATGCCGGAGTTATTCAGATGGAAAGTAACACTGAATCTACCTGTCTGTACACTGTGTACACTATCCAAAGTCTCCAATTCACATATATTAAACTCTTCAGACCTCGGTATTTTGGTGACATTAATGCCGAAAGAAAACAGATAGGCCAATTAAAGAACAACTACAAGGCATCACTTCTCCCTTATTTATGTATAGCACTTTTACACATATGCACAGGTCTGTTTAAAAACCATGGCAATTCTTGGCATGTTTTGAAGTCAAGATTATACGGTCTTCTATGAGAAGAAAATTAGAGGCATGCCACAGGGAGACGCTGTACTATTCTTATGCAATAACTTATCATTCCGGTCTCTTCTCCATGTCTCCAGCCTTTCACTGAAAGTATCATTTTTCAAGCAGTTGAGTCAGATTTGCAAAGTCTGCACATTCTTATAAACACCACAAGCACTTAAAGCATGAGCTGTTTTTTTTCTAAGTTTGGTTCTTCTTCTTCTTTTTTTTTTTTTTTTAACCAAGTAGAAGATGCCAGAATTGTCCAACATCCTTTTTTAAAATGACCAGCTCGTGACCCCCTGATATTTACACAGTATAGACCATCATACTCTGATAATTCAAGCGTTATACAAAATGAATCGTTCAAGTGCTCCAATGTCTTAAGTTAGTTTTGGAAATATTGACTAATAACTATTATTGCCGGCTCTGTTAATCTCTCAGAAAGTGCACATTTTGAACTGTAGAAAATGATCCATTTTTTTGACTGCAGCAAACTGGCTGGTGGGTCCTGACGGATAACACATATACTAGCACCTTCCCATAATACTCATCTCTGAAAAGAAGGAAGTTCTCCAGAAGTGGCCTGGATAGCTCCGTACATCAATGCTACACCATTAATTCCTGACAGCTACTAAAAATTAAGGGAAGGTCAATTTTAAGGATTGGTCCTACAAAAGTCTTGCGATTGTTCTTTCAAGAGAGCCATAATCTCCATTTGGGGAGCAAGAGAATCATTATACATAAGTATTCAGTGGCTCTGATGAAATTTCACCCTAGCTCTTGAAGGTTAAATTTGCTATTCATCACTCCAAGTAAAAACACAGCCTAAGATGTTGCTTTTGTTTATATACAATTTTTTTCTTTCTGGAAATGCAAACAAACAAACAAAGCATTTAATGTGTTGCAGAATTGTCCAGTCCCACCAGCAGGTTAGCCAGTGCCGTAACCTACCCCAGCCAGGACTAGGAAATGCTGTGTGCTTTGCTTCACTTAGAAACAGAGAACTGGCATCCAGCTAGAGGAAAGCTTCCCCAAAGAGATGATTATGAAACCAGTGCTTGCTTTGGTATCACACAGACATTTTGACATACCGCGTGAGTCAGAGATACACTTTTAATGTGTATCTGAGCACCTCTGCCTGCGGAACTCCCATTGCAATGACACTGATTCCCCTTTCAAGTCACATCAGTTCACAAGGTATGATGCAACATCATTGAAAATGTGCATGTATTTATTGCAGGTTACAGTATAAAATACGCAGGCACCTTGAAATATATTTCAGACTGTGACGGCAGGCAGAGTGACTGAATATATGTCAGAGGTTTATGATGAACTCTGAAGTGTCTTCATTTAAGAGGCAGCATCCTTTTTTATAGGCATCCTTTATTGCTTGATTTATTCTTTCTATCTGTAACTAACCTCTAGACTCATAGATTTAGATTCCTGGTGTGATGTTGCTTGAATGCCGTGCACTTCAGTTCTCTGCAAAGTATTCTGACAAAGTCATTGCTTGGTCCTCTCTCGCTGTTCAGAACAATGCTAATGGATGGAGAGTTTAAATGATACACCACTGCTCAGCTGAGAACCTATAAAATCAACGTATTTAGTGGGCGGTTTAGAAAATTTGTCACATGCTAAGCAAGAAAGAGCAGGAAAGGACTAGGAGAGATTTAGTGTCCCATTTTCCCACTCTTTACCAGTATTGCTCTTGATATTTTCAGTAAGATTTTTTTTTTTCCCAAAGAATTAGGCATGAACTGATGGCGGGGATGAGGAACTGAGCCTAAGTGAATGACAAATTACTCTCTTCTTGGTACGATCAGTTTGATCCCACACAGCAAAACTGGAGCATTTATGGAAGAGTGCAGGGCAGAGATGGGCCAAGTCCCCCGCTAAGGCTGAATTCAGAACCTGGCTTTCCAGATGTGCTCCAGCTCCTGCAGAAACACGTACACCATGTTTATAAGAAGACCTCATTAACTTGAAGTGAATTATAAAGAAGTGATCAAGGGACATAAAGTGCTGCGTAAGACCATCATTATCTCACAACTTCATGGGAGTTTTTTTAAATAAAGCCAAAGCACTGCCTACAGGATTTAGCCTATTAATAACACTAAAATGGCTTCGGTAATCCCACATTGCCGAAGTTTCTGTACTTCAAGACACATTGGTGAACTAAGCCAATGTCTGAAGGATGATGTAAAACTAAAGATTTGGATTTGGCGAGGAGCAGAAAGCATCGCCCAAATCTCCTGGCACTGTATGGCTGGGACTGGCTTTTTCCACTGTGCTCCCAGCAGTTCCTTCTGCTCCAGGGGAACAGGAATTGATTATCGGTACCGAGAGGTTTGGAGGCTTTAGATAGAAATGAACAGCAATAACGAAGGACTTAATTTTTGAACCCTAAAAGGCTCTGTCAGAAATATCATTTGTATTTAATTAGAAGTGTATAAACCAGATAAAAGCTTTTTCAAGTCAAATAGCCTTTAACCCAGGGAACTCTGGGTTTCTTCCGCTGGCTGAAAGCTCGGGACCTTTTCACAAGTTTCTCTGTGCTTTCCAGGTGATCCTTCCGGCAGCACTTGAGATTCCGAAAGGAATTTATTCAAGTTTTTAAAAAAGCTTCCATCTTTAGACAGAGCTCCTCAGCTAACTCTTGTAAGACATCCTGTTTTTCTTCTAAAGAGAATTTTATTGCAATATGAATTTATTACAAACCATTTCACACGCACACATTTTCAATCATACCTTGCGGGTCGTAAGAAAGAGAATTTAATTTCAGAAACCTTAGGAAGCAATAATAATCTTTAACCTCTGGCATTGCAAGCGAAGATACTGCATATTTTCTATCAAAATGAACAGTTCTAATAACCTTCCATTAATATCCATTTATATTTACTACTCCTTCATTAAAGTTAAGACACCAAATCCTTAATAAAAAAATGAAATTGACATTTTACTTCTTTCTCTGTCTTGTAAAATGTTAATACTTAAGGAAGTGGACAGGACATGACATATTTTTATCACTGCCACACAGTTCAGCACTAGCAGCATAAACCCTTTGTGTCTTGCTTTTTGCCCTTATTGTATCAAATATAAGCAGATTTCCACTGAGTTCACTGGCAGGGAACATCTCCTTACAGCAGCACATCCCCTCATTATCCAGCCCTCTCAGCTGTTCTCACACTCACCAGGAGGCCGTTTCCCCTCTGCTTTACAACCTCTTTTATGATCCTTGATGGATTAAGTTTGGGGATTTTTGGTTTACTTTCTTGCTTGATTCCCCCGTATCACTTTATAACATGTCCTCAGCCAGCCTTCCCACAACCATCCTTAATGACATGAAACCAGCCAGGGAGGCAGACAATGTGTTTTCCTTTCTGTATTGTGAAAACCAAGAGATAACTCGTGAACTGAGGTCAACTCAACATGAGAAACAGAGAATCGCAGCTGAGTTTCCGCTGGCAAAACAACTGCCAGGAGGGTCCCAAGAGCCCAACACCCATTTGCGTCAGCCTAAGCTGGGGGAAAGCTCCTCTCCTTCTGCAGCTCCTGCCCACACCACAGGAGATTTCCTCCTCCTCCTCTCTGGAGAACCGAACTGTATTTCTGAACATTTTTTTCAGGCTGTCTTGGAGCCACTCACTTGCTTTGTGGCTATTACTGGGTTGCAATCACATTTCTGCTTCCTCATCTCCAGCATGGCCCCGAAGCCACACGACACCATGTGGAACACAGGCTAATAAGTTCGGCTTCTTCTATCCAAGGACACACTCTCCTTGTGCAGCTGAAGTGAAACACAGCGTTATTTTACTTGCCAGCAAAGCCGTGTGTATGTATTGAGGTAAGTATTTACAGCAGCCACCTCTGCTGATGGATGAAATCGTAGCCTTTCAAACCAGCAATGTTCTACCCTTAATACAGCGCTTTCACGTTTGGCCTCATGTATGTATTGAGGTAAGTATTTACAGCAGCCACCTCTGCTGATGGATGAAATCGTAGCCTTTCAAACCAGCAATGTTCTACCCTTAATACAGCGCTTTCACATGTTTGGCCTCAAAAAAATGCTGCTTTTATTAGAGATTCACTTCAATGCCAACTCAGCTGGCAACCAAAGCAGGGGAGTGCCAGCTTCAGTGTCAGCAGAATCTGGAAATGAGGCAGCAAAGTCCACGGGCTCTCACTAAGACAGAGAAGAGAAAGAGGAACCACCTGCCAGCTTATGCCAGCACAAGTAGCTTCTGCATTTTCATTTCCTCCCTTCATGGGACATAATCACGCATAAGGTGAAAGAGGGGTCACTGACCATCTCCAGTCCAGCGCTGCTGAGTCAAGGCACTGCTGAGCCCAGCAGAAAGCGCTCAGCAGCACACAGCTAACGCTCACACACTAATAATGTGTTACTGTCAGTCCAGATGAGGTAGAGACTATGAGCAACTCTGAGTTGTGCAGCGGCCCCTGAAGAGGGACACAGGTTTGACTCTTAGTCATATTTTGAAAGGGGTTCTCAGTAGCCATGTGCTGCCTCCGCAGAAGAGCTGAATCCAAGCACCATAGGAGAGCAGAGAGTGACATTCCTTTAGCATGAACTCAGCAATGTTACTTGATCAGAAATTATTACTATTCAAAACAGCCAGAGGTGCCACAATAACCCACAAGATAAATCCATACTGCAAAATATACATGAGGAGTAGAGCAGCAGCAGCCACTGCACATTAAAAAGATAAAATCAATTGAAGTCACGAGGAAATGACATAGATAGTCCTGTCTGGCCTAGAGAAAACAACTCTATTCCACAGCAAACATAAATTCAGAATAAAGATTCTGTAGGCACAGTGAATATTTATGATTTCTCTTAATAAGTACACAGCATACTTCTTTCAAAAGAAAGAATCCCATTATAGTTATGGACACATTTTTCTCCTCTCTTTAATAGGGTTATGCAACAGCTATCGATTCCTGACTGCAGTCTGAAGTACAATTAGTGTATTTGTAGAAGTGCCCTTTTTAATCACGGTGGACTTCTATAGCTCAAAGTACTGCCCTCACAGTATGTAATAAGTATTAGTGCTTTGACACAACCAAACCCTCTGGCATCAGCAGACAGCAGTAGGTAGCAAAACCCTGAGGAACTCCTCACTTGGGCAGGAGTCCACACTTGTCCTCCCCTATTTTGCAGCAGGTTAAAAAAAAGTCCATGTTAAATGCTCTGTTTTAAGGAAGCTGGTTCATAACTGCAGCATAAACCTCAAAAACTTCAGCAGACCAAAATCCAGTTGTGGTTCCCATGCTGGGCTCTGCAGGGCTGTGGGTGGGGGGACCTCTGTGTGAGGGCTCCCAGGCTAGAGCGCAGAGAGGCAGCAGGGAGATAGTCCTTCCTTAAAAGCAGGTACCAAGTGCTGAGTAAGGCAAAGATTTTTATTTCGCCTGTTTTACTCTTCACTTTGGGTTTTAGAAATGTGAGATACACAGCTGGAGAGAAGTATAAAGGGATAGAGAGAAATATTAAAGAGAACTGTGTATTTGCTACCCAAAAGCAAACATGGTGCTCAGCGGATTACATTCCTGCCATTCTTTAAGATAAGAACAGTGTTCAAAGGAAAATCTTCTCTGCTGAGCTATTCAGTTATTTTGAACACGATTACGTCCTAGATATCACAGTATTTGCAAAGGATTGGGCTCACAGTGATAAGTGGGTAAGGTGCTTTCCTTGCCACCTTTCTATTTACTTCTGTATTTCTTGCTCAATATCCTTAGCACAAATAGCTCTCCCTCCAGTACAACCGTTATGGTAAAACCACAGTTATTCAGCCTCTCACAGCGTTACAAATGCCGCATCTCCCAACTACTCCACGAAAGAGCAGCACCAGCCAGACTCTGCTACAAGGGAAACATTGCCCAGCTTGCACTGAAACAATTGCTGGTTTGCCTGCCCTTCTCTCCCAGTAGTTGTCTAACGAGTGTTCTTAGAACACTTACGGCTGCAGTTAATAACCTGCAGATCCTACTACAGCTGATGCTCCAGAACGGGTCCTTATTGCCGGCAGACCAGGTATTCCCCCCAGGGCACGAGAAGTAAGGCATGCCATTCTGGAACGTCACAGCCCTCTTTAATCATTATCAAAATGTAAATGAAAGGCAATATTTTCTCTAAAGATTTGCATTCTAGAGGCTAAAGGGTATTTTCATCTTTTTCTGTAAGACCTTCCAAAAACACCACCTCAGGGAGCAGACTAACCTACTAGACAGATACATCATGTTAGGTGTGTCACCGCATCCTTTTAATCAGTGCATAGTCAACATTATGTACTATATGAATAACTAATAAGCTCTGCAACTGATTTCCACAGATGTCATTGCAAAGCCTATTGGAGGAATGTCATCTGCACTTGAGAGAAGGACAAGCACTGTAATTAAATATTAAGCCATTTCACCAACAAGAGTCTGCCACAGGAGTGTGAAATGGCTGTAATTCACTTTTTCCAGACCTCGCATTTATTACCATCAATTTTCTCCTCGCGGTTAGTGGTGTTCTACACAGAGAGTTAAAAAAAGCAAAAAAAGCTCATGTTTGCTACTCAAAAAAAGCTCATGTTTGCATACTTCATGTATGTGAATGTTTGACTGTACAGATCGGTCACACTGGTTAAGAGTTTCTCTGAAGGCCCAGAGGATTTTTGCCTTATGCACCTTTGTGGATGGCACTTGAAGGTTAGATGAATGCTCTGGTAACGGGACAAGAGACATTCTGCTGCTGAAAACTAATGACAATCCTGGGCACAACGCACCTAAGTGGGATATAGATCTTGTATACAAGAAAGATACTCAATTTGAGGTAACAGTCAGGATTGATGATTAATATCTCCTAGAAAAAGGCTTTGTTTGCATTAGGAAACCCCTACAGAATAAGTGCAGAGACAAAATAATGAACCAAGCTGTTGTGTATCATTCAGGGCCCAGGAAAAGTTAAACTGATCTCTGTCTGGAGCCACTGCTCCAATTGCAATTATGCTGCTTATTTATATGCAGGAGGAATCTTGTGTGTCCTCCCACCAACCACCAAACGAGAAGGGTATTTCTGCTGCTCTCCATCCCATAAGCTCTGTCACTCGGCAGCAATTTCCTTCAGAAATCTGCCCTTTACTTCCCTCTTCCCACTCCTGCTTTGACTCGAAGGGCTATGTAGCTCTGGTGGAGTACGCACACTCTCGCACCCGCTCACTCCTGCAGCACAGGGGACACGAGTGCCTCCGGGAAGAGCCACACATCCCACCGCAGGCTGCTCAACCACCAATTCCGACTGCTTTGTCTTTTTCCCTGGCTTGAACCTATCTCATTTTTTACTTCAGCAATACACTGTGTTCAAACACCTTTGTGCCAAGCTCGCCCTCCTGCCAAGCCTGCTTTCACTGTCCATTAGCCCTCTGTGTCTGTCTATGGACAGATGCCATTAGCAGCACTGTGAACAGGGCAGGGCCATGATTTCTCCAGCCGGGATAAATCAGCAAAGCTCTGCCAACATCTCTGCCATTTCCCAGCCACGTGCTCCTGAGTGTCTAATCCAAATCTAGGCTTCACCTGCTAAAAATAGTGAAGGAAAGAACACCAAGAGCTAAATCCCCCCTTCCTGGTACTGGGTGTGAAAGAGATGAAGGCCATTAAGAGAAGATTTGCTGGGCTAAGGAAAGGCAACAGCAATCCCCCTCTCCCCTTCTTTGCAATAGAAATACTTTAACAGATGGAAAGCCCCAGCAATCACCTGCCTCTTTAACTCCAAGCTTTATATCCAGTGGGATAAACAGATCTTAATACACCGCCCACAGGAAGCCTATGGAAAGACTGCCTTTGATTCGGGAGGGCTGTGGCTTGTCTTTATAACAGAAGAGGGAGCAGCTTTGAAGGGATGTCAACAGGAGGAAAGGCTAAAGCAAAGCGGCTGTGAAATCAGTGTGAGTTCTGCTCTGAGAAAGTTTCATCCAACAGCAAGCGTTTCAGGAAGCCTTAGCTGTCACAGGAAAATTGTTAGATCAGATGTGGTCTCCTAGATTAGACGGAGAGTGATGAGGACCTCTGCCATTCAAAAGAAACTCATTAAGGTCCACTTAAACAAGCTTTAAGTTTGGAAACCAGGAACCTGTTCTCTCAGTTTTATGCTGATAGATCTGTGTTGACTTTAGTGGACATTGTCATATCTATCCAACCCACCTGTGAAATATAAACCTAGTTATTTTTGTTACAAAGTGGACAGTAAAGCTCATCCCAAGGCAAAAGTCTGTTGTCTTTTAAGATGGTAGAACTCCCCAAATTATTGGGATTGCACTGGTACAGCAGAGAAACGAATTGCATCCATTGTGGTAAATCAATCGGAAAATAACACCAGCTAGGTACGAGACAACACTGGCCATTATTCCCTTGCTGACAACTCACAGGAATCCCCAAGTGTTTGCTGTAAACTAAACAGTGTTTCAGTTTCACACACTAGTCTTTACAAATGACTTCCATTTCTCACCAATTATTTCCTCCTTCATACCATTCATTTTTTGCACTTCCTCTTAATTTTTGCTGTCTTAATCTTTATTAACGTAATGGGTTTTAGACAGAAACATTATTTGTGTTCATACTTATTGCAAATGTCTCCGCTGCCATGTGTAACACAGCTGAGAGAAACCTTAATCCAGTAAGAATTATTGTTTTGCAAATTGAGTACTGTTACATTAGCTGAGCACTGTAAATTGCTTTTTGTCACAATGGGTCTCACTTGGACTATTTGGATAGTTCAGTACTGTACATAGTAAGGTAGAATAGTACTAATAAAATCAAGCTGCAAGTACATTTCATCTGCCATTTGGTACTTTCAGTGCTTCATAATTAACTTTGGTCAAAAATTACCCCCTTAAGCCCAAGGGACTAATTCTCCCTTAACCATATTTGTGCATTACAGGAAAAATAGTCATCCTTCGGTTTCCTGGCCTTGGATGAGCAGTTTACTGCATTTTTAACCTACAACTGCGGATGAATTGCAGGTGCGTGCTTGCCCCTCACAGTGTGAATTTCATGCTGTCATAGATTTCTTCTAATCAACTCTGGGAATGGAAATGTCCTAAATCAGGTTTTCATGCTCCAGGTGCCCCTGCCCAGCATGATCTGGACATTGGGGAGGTCCTTAGGCTACCTCTGAGGCCAGGGACCGGGATGGACATTATAACACAAGGGCCTATTTGGCACACACCCTCCCAGCTTCTAGAACGTAGAAGTTTAAAAACATCCTCCTGCTAGTTTTTTTTATATTGGATCACTCACTTTTTAATCCCCTCCCCCCAAATTTTTTCCCTTCTTCCTTACTCATTGGCTAGTCTAGCCTTTTATCCCTCACCTTGGAAGAGTGCTGATCTTGTGTTTGCTGGACAACTTCTGTTAGCCTCCTCGGCATATATTTGCCTTTTGGAAGAAGACAAATAGAGAAAGGCAGGTGATTCCTGCCAGTGTCAAGAAGAGGCTCTCAAGACACGCTCTTGACAAGTTGCTTGGATGCTACTAAAATAATCCAGTGAGGAAAGGTCACCTTGAATTCCACTTCTACACATAGGCAATCACATTACCATATGTCAAAGATACCAACCTGCATTAGAGAGAGTCAAAGCAGATGAGTACAAATATTTCCACGTCCAAACAAATCTCTCAAGCCCTTCCCCTAAACTATCTTGAGATGATACTGAACAGCAGTGTTAAACATTGCAAGAATCTGAAAATAATTCGAATTAATTTGTTTTCCTTTTTACTGTTTTCGACCAGATTAGGACCCAAAACTACCAAAACTTTCAGAGTCTAAAATTACTTTAAATAAATAAAGCCATGAAAATGTTCACAAAAGTATATCAAATAGTTTTCCAATCACCTCTAGTTTTTAGGTCATTATTAAAGAATATTCTAGATGTCAAATAGGAATCAAGAACCATTAATAACAACCTGCACTAAGCAAGACATTTATGAGCTCTGGCATTCCTAATACAACTGATACAGAATAGGATTGTTTCAGGACACACGAGTCTGCCTGCAGCATGGGAGAGCACCTCCTGAGAAGACTCAGCAGCAAAGTTCAGACCTGGCTCAAACTAAAACCAGTGCGACTCCTGCAGACTTGTAATGGGCTTAGCACGTAAGGAAAATGCTGTGCTATGCACATATTGCCACCTGAATTTTCTCTATCTAAACCATGGCAGAAAAAGAAGTATTTTATAAATGGCACTCAGAAAAGAGGACCACACCTTGTCTGCTCTCCCAGATGGTGACCATCTTGTAGAGCAGCCGGTTACTAATACACAGATTAGGCTTTATGAACTGAACACCGTTCGTCAGCTAAACAGGGACAGAAAGTCTGCTGAGAACGTGTGTGCTGTCACTTGGAGCGTGTCAGTCTTTGTGACACGTGGTCATGACTGGAGACCTTTGGGAGATGAGAGGAAAAGAAGCAAAGAAACAGAGAGGACTGGCATGATAGCTTACTGCCTGTCTTGCAGGGGAAATCAGTCTGTCTGTTAAGGAGAGGAGGAAGGGAAAGAAGACATACAGATGGTCTGACTCCCAGTGGCGACAGGAGCAGTTGGTCTCCTCTCCTTCGAATAGTGACAGTCGCTGTCACCTTATTTTGAAATGAACCTAATGAAAAAGTGGGAGTCAGTACGGTACTGAAAAGAGCAAATGGATAAATCACGGAACTAATTGTAACCATTTGGTCTAGGAAGAGTGATGGAGGTTGGTGCCTGGTGACAGCCTGTGATAGCTGAATGGGCACTTTCCCACCTCAAGAACTTCAGCCTAAGGAGGAAAGAAAGTTTGCACTACTTATTACAGGAAAAGGTCTTTTAGAGTCAAGCCAGCCACTGCGTGCATGTTTACAACACTGCTTTCCTAGCAATGTGTGACAGCTTGGGACCCATGGGCTGCCATCCCATTCAGGCCCATTTTACTGCAGCATCTTTAAATAGGCCAAAAGGACACCTTATGCACGCACTCCGCTATCAAAACAGGAAGGTACCAAAAAATGTCCCCCTAGAGTAAGATTATTTTCTCTATTAACTCTGTACTGCACCCAAAAGGCACCGTTTTACCTAAGAAGCAGCCACTGCTCCAACATTTAGAGGGAGAGATGGATGGTTCCTGGTTTGGGAAGAATAGAGCTCTTGGGAAACCCCGCCTTCTCTACAGAGTGCTACCACTGCGTTTTTTCACCTCAGGGTGGTGGAAAAAACTTATTTTTGCCAAGACATAATTTTCAGAAGCACACAAAGTAATTTAGGACCCTGTGGGACTTTTGTTTCGTGGTAAATCCTATTCAGTTAGTCTCCCTTAAAAAAAAAAGAAAAAGACACCAGATTTTAACAGGATTTTTTTCCCACCCAGTCCAACAATTTAAAAGGAAGTGAGTTATCTAACAGCTCTCTACATAGAACAAGTGAAATAAAAACATGAATTTAAAGCAGATCAAATATACTGAATCAATCCCTTGCACGGATAATGCCATTAATTAATTTAGATTTCATTTAGCTTAATTCTCTTTGGAACAGAAGCATACACAATCAGATTGAGGCCATTTTAATTCACATTTGTCCCCTCTAATATGACATCCTACACTTACCTGGATTAAATTCCCTTCTCACGTTTAGCAAAGTCCCAGGTAACCACAAACTTAGATCTAAATCTCACACCTCTCTTGCACTCCTGAAAATGGGACCTGGTTTTGTAAGGTACTTAGATACTATAGGATATTTTAACCATGATCTTGGTGTTCTGTTTATTTTTTTTTTTCCTGAAAATGTCAGGAACCAAAGACTGTGCCAGAAAGCCTTTGTTACCTGAACCTCACCTAGAAATCCACCCACCCACCGACTGCTGCGCTTCCTGGCTCTGCCTGGAGAAATGGCGGGTACATGTGCTCTGCACCACCACACCCCGTTCTCCGGGGGCTCCTTCCACCACAGCAGACCCTGGAGCTGCCCCAACAGCTGCATGTCAGGCTGAGCAAAGACCCTGTTTCCTCTTTTTTAAAGCAAGTATACCAAGACTGGGAAAACCACAAGGCAGGGTAAAAGCCACTGCTTGGAGATAGAAAACAAGCTTCCAAAACAAAAGGAATCATAGTACCCTGCACTTGTCTGGCATACGATCGCCAGAGTGCAAAATGGGGACAATCAGTGTTCCCAGGCAGAAACTGAAAGATAGAGATGGACCCAAGGGAAGGCAGCCAGGATATTCTTCATCTTCCCAGTGATCCAGCTGGGCCATAACCATCCCTGGTATCAGAGCAGAGAGAGTTAATGAGATGTCCTCTCTCATCTCGGTGCACCCACAGTACATCTGCAGCGCTTATGTGCAACTTCAGCTTTCTGAAGATTGCTTCATCCCCAGCAGTTTCCAGAGAAGGAGAGTTTGCAACCCAAGACCTAAGGACATGATGGCCTCTGGAGATTTTTTTCACGTCTTCTCTTCCTCTCTTTTTCTAAGGAAAGATAATCAGAGCATTGATGACAAAGCCCTACAGCTCTCTTGGTCAGAAGATATGAGGAGATTCAGTCAAGATTTTATTAGGTCACATGATTAGTCTCTTTTCAGAGACTCATCATCCAGAGTAACCTGCAGTGCCACACCTTTCTTTTTTTTAAGGCAGTGAAATGCCCAGCATTACCTTGAGGGCAAAGCTGGTTCTCAAGAGCTGTGCTGGTTATTGCCTCCCGATATATTGCTGTCAGCAAGTGGCATCTGTGTGAGTGTCAGCAGTTACATGCACGTACAGCCAGACCCTGTGTAAGTCAGGGAGGGTTTGCATTTCTGCAAGACAGATAATGCTGGAGAGCATTATCCTTTTGCCTGCTGCTACTCCCTGTGATTCAGCCCGAACTCCAGTACCTCCCTGCACAACAAGGGAAAGATTTCTCTATTTGTTTTCAAATGCTGAGGCCAGGGTATGCAGAGCATGTTACAGAGGAAAACGATGCTCTCATGACCCGTGATTGCCTTCAGCTCATTGTATTATATATAAACATGGCAGATCCCTTCTCTTCCATGGCATCCTCTCGGCGATGCCTTCCAAAGTGAACCCCCAAGCTCTTATGCAAAAGCAGAAAAGATGCCCAGCAGTACGCACAACTCCAGCAAGGTGCCACTGAGTTACCGTTAAACCATATTCCAAAGTTTACCTTAGTTCCTTGAAGGGGTCTGCCCTGACATTGGGAGTTTCTATAGATTTAGGGAACACTGTGCCTTCTGCTCCTGAAATCACAAAACAAAACAGAAGACAAATTGTAAACATTATAAGCTGTTATCAGGGGAGTGATTGTCAAATCATGTCTAGGTGCAATTTAACCCATCGCCTGACCCCATTTCTCTCTTGCACACATCCCTTCTCTCCCCAGGAAAAGCCAGACCTTGATCATCTGAAATTGGTTGCTTTGATTACAACTGGGATTTGCCTGTAAGCTGCCTTTCTGGATGTAAAAGCAGCTGCTTGCACCTTGACTGTGGGAAGTGTTTGCCAAACCAGCCGATGCAGTGAGCTTGGAAAAGATACCCCTTTGGTAACTAGGCATCTAATTCAGCTACATCCCTCATTAACGAACCTGGATGCATGTCATGACATTATTTCTTTTCCTGGGCTCTGAGAGATACCCTAAGGAGAAAACCAAATTTTGTCTCAATCACTGCAAATGCCTCTGTGGTCAGGCTGTACTCCTGCCTGGGGAAAAGGAGGGAGGTGTCCACCTGAGGAAATGCAGCACAAGCAGGCTCTAGTCCCAGCCCAGAACGTGTGGCCCAGAAGTCATTTAACTTTTGCTAAATTCCTCCTTCTCTCAGAGGCGGAGGGGAAGGCAGCACTATCCCCATTTGCTGACTGCTTTTAGATCACGAGCTGTAAACTGCAAGGTAAACAAACAGCTTTCCTAAGTTTCAGGCCAATGCAATCTTCTTCCGTGGCCATCTGCATAGCCCAGGTTGGGTCATTTCACCCAGCCATCACTGCATCCGGGTCATATTTTGTGACCAAGCCATGCTGTGTCTCTCTAGAAAGAAGTGCTCTCCCCATATCATTGTTTTAAGGCATAGGCAGCCTGTGCCATCCTCTGACAAGCCTTTCCACTAATTGTTCAAATTTAAAAATGTGCATCTAATCTGAATTGGTCTCCCTTCAGTTTTCAACGACTAAATCTCGTGTCCTCACATGCCAGCCCCATATGAGCAGATTCTCCGCCTTCTGTAGTTAGTTACTGATGGTGACCCAACCACCCCAATCTTCTCTGATTCTCTGAAAAGTTATGGCTTTCTGAATCATTCATTGTGAAGCAGATTTTCTGGGCTTCTCATTGCTCTTTTCTGAACCCATTCCACTTTCAAAATACTCTGTTGGGACACATGAGTCCCCAAGTGCTGTCACTGATGCTCTATGCTGCAGAAGGTCATGTTCTCACTCCCAGTGAAACCTCCAAATAAAATACAGCTAAGAATGGTACCAACTGCCTCACCACAGCAGTGCTCTAGAATTAACGTTCATGTTCTGTAATATACAGCTGCCTACCGAGTCAGCAAGTATTACCTGTATTCTTAAATTTAGACCCGTGGTTTTGTGTTTGGACTCCTTGTGAACCATTAGCCATTCATTATCTGTAGCCATCACACCAATTTCAGCGCCAGCATGCAAACAGTACCAGTGGCATTTTTTCATTTCCTTAATTTTTTCTTTGATAAAGCTATTGGTGCAACCTACAGATGCTGATGAGACTTTTTACATTTCACATTTTTTGAGAGATTTCTTAACGTGCTATTATAATCATCACCTATGTGCAGTCCCAAAGTCACCACTATAGAATAAAAATGTTTTGAGATGATGCAAAACATGTTAACACAACATCCTTCTGTAAGTGAAAGACACCTGTGGCTTCAATAAGACTACACTTTCTTTGCACTGAAATAAATTCACTAAGCTGTCCCACTGTATTAAAAAAAAAATATCAGAATGAAAATCAGCACTCTAACATTTCTAACCCCCCTCCCCACAACTCCTTTTTAACCTAGAGAAAAACAAAGCAATCTCAAAGATGACAAAAGCAGTCTAAAGTTTGAAGCTTTAAACTTGGGAATTGAAATTGATCCTATGGCACGATACAGGTACTTAGCTCTTAACTTTACTATAAGCCTTCATCGTTACAAATTGTCAAAAGCAGCTGTAACTTGCCAGCCATGAAGGTTATTATTATCAGATCTGTCTTCTCGCAACAGTTTCCAAATGATTTAAGCCTCTGCTTATCCATACAACTGCCTTGGCTATTAGCTTTGCAATGAAACCTAACAAAAGATGCAGCCTGCACATATCTGCATAATAAACCAATGATGTTTTTGAGGGGAGGGAGATGAGAAGTGCAGCTGGAGAGGTGCAGATAGATACTCTCGTACTCTTTCCTCCTGTATTGCTTAAATGGTGACTTTATGCAGGTAATTTTAATTCATTTTCACACACCTTAAATCAGCCACTTCAGTTATGCAAAGCCCAGACTAATGATCTGCCCCTAACCAGAAATGCCTGAGAATAAGGAGAGACTTTAGCACATTTCTAACCACTTGGGGTTTTCCAGACTTTCATTATTTAACTTAAATGTGGGAAGCAACTTTGGAAACAAAGCCAGTGGACTCCAATGCAGTCCTTTCAGGAAGCCTGAAAACAAAAAAAGCCTGCTAGTCCTTTCCTCTATCTCAGTTTTTTCCTTCTTGTTTTACACAATTCTTAAACCCTCTTTTCCTGTTTTCTTTATTCCCAGATGCGTTGAAGAGTCCCTTATGCACTGAGAACAGGCCTCAGATTTCCAAATCCTTCTGTTTCTCTCCTTTGATAGGCATTAAAAGTGAATGCTACCTGCCTTGACAAGGCTTCCTGCCTGGACAGTATCATTCCTTATTATTCTGTTTTAAGAACACAAGATCTCCCAAAGGGCCACCTGTCCCTGTCATGCGTAGGACAACAGCCACCAGGGGATGCTGAGAGACCAGGGCTGAGACATTCTTCCCTTGACTCTGACTGTCAGCAGCTGAGGGACTCCTTTGAGCTGGATGTGTCATCCAGCCACTGGAGAGACGCTGATAAGCCTTCCTCACCTCACCTAATTATCATTTTAAGTGTCCCCATTTCAGTAGCAGGGGGCTCACAGAATAATTAAATACTCTGGAATAGTTCTTCCTTTGGTTTCAACCTGCTGCCTGATGATTTCACTGGATTCTTGTTCTGCCTTCGACTGTGAAAAACAGTAAATATCTATCCTCTTCTTTTTGTGCTACTGGAAATTTTACAGACCTCAAATGCGCCCTCTTCTGCACTGGAGTCTTGGTCTCTGCGCGGGAGATCAGCAGCTCCCACTGAGCCTCCCAGTGGAAACAATTGCCTTGGACAGATACAGCTACACTGGACATGTGTGTCAAAGTCTGGCTCTTGGCCACTATGGAAGTCCCTCGGCTGTGATAGCATCAGTGTTGGATGGTGTTGAAAGTGAAGGCATTAGGCTGGAGGAAGTGACCTCATTTAGTGTTTTTACTAATGGCTTTGGCAAAAAAAGAAGGAAAGTTTGAGGGAAATGTGCTCTTGATACTGAATTGGGCTATTCTGGCTCTTCAGAAGAGAACTAGGATATCACAGACAAACAAATGCTTGACCTCAGGAAGCAGAAGAACAGAAAGAGGGTGAAATTTAAAAATATGAAGTCCAAGGTCATGTGCTTAGAAAGTAGTAAAAATGTATTTTCCATTTTGGATGCTTCCAGGTCGAGAATGTTCCTGGATAAAGGCTGAGTGCTACTCGTGATTCATGGCAGTGGGACAGGGCCAAAGGGAAGGCAAATGTGACATTAAAATGCAAGGCATGAGGCAAGTCTAACAGTAATATGAAAAAACCCACATTATTTTAAGAATCATCAGTGAATCCTTGAACTATTATGTAGCCCCCAGCTCATCCCCGCTGAGGAAAGCGTTCTGAGAGGAAATACTGTCACGACCGCACAAGCAGAAAAAGTCTATCCTACAGAAGAAGACTGGTAGTACTTGGCTTTTTAGCTTAGCAGCACGATGGGTAAGGAAGGATATGAATGCTGTGTATAGATACATTCGGAGGATAAATAACATGAAGGAAAAACAACTACTGGCTCTACGCCAATACTGGCATGCGAGCAAGTGGCAATAAACTGCTCCCAAATATATTTGAGAAGAAAAGTAAGCATTTTCTACCCAAAAGGAGGAGCAGCTTTTCAGTTAGATGGGACAGACTGGCTAACAGATTTGACAAACTCATGATTATAAGACGTGGAGTCTCAACTCCAATAGTTCATGAATTAGCTGCCACAATTTCCCTTCTCAATCAAAGCTACTATGTCCCTCTTCTCCCTTTGCTGAGGATGAAGCAAAAGTAAATTAATTTCATTATTGTACAACACAGCTTCTGCTTCCTGAATTAGCCGCTGTTAAAACATCTGCTATCTACCACAAAAAACGCACGATACAGAATTTCTATTTTTTTTTCTTCTTATGAGACTCTTTGCTGCTGCTAAGGGTAACTTACCTGCAAACATCACAGAGAGGAGAAAAAAATCATATAATTTGTATTTAAACATACTATACTGTACAGCCTAGGCAACAAATTATTTTTTCCTCACAGCACTATATCAGAGTAACTTCTATTAAAAGCCATACCTACCGATTCCCTCTTCTGACACTGTGTAATTTACCACCGATAAATGTTCATAAACAGTTTGACTGAAAAATCCATAAAGCCATTTCAGCTTTATTTTAAGTTCCATTTAATGTCCCTCAAAAATGATTTCATCAATGTGTTTCCATTAGCTACTTCTCTGCCCAATAACTTAATTCCACAGAATCAGTCAGGAACTTATAAAGGATATGACAGTATCTCCCTGCAGTGTATTGAATCACCATAAAGATTCACTTAAAAAGTGGGGTGGGTCTTTTCTTCCCCTTCTAGTGCAAAAGGTGAGGGGGTACAAATGTCAAACACCCCTGTATGTGGTCACTTCATGCAAGATCAAAAATCAAGAGTCTCATGGCAAGGAAACCTGTGATTCAATTTCAGGGTTTGGGGATTTTTGTTTCGTTTCTTTCTCTTCCTTGGTTTGAGACTCAGAAGAAAGACTGCATGAGACCAGGTCGTCCAAATAACAGCTTGTATCTCCTCTAGCATGAGTGGTTTCTTAGAAGAAACTGTCACATGCAGGAGATGATGAACCTGGGCCACCGCATGCGAGTTGCCGGAGCAACATCCAGCTTCTGGACCTCCTCTCATCTCCCTTTTCCCATTCTGCACCTGCCACAGGAGCCTCCAGTGCCACTGGTTGGTTACGTCTTTAGCTCCAGCTCTTGCACAGGAAGACACTGTCCTTTCTTGCCGCAGAGCACGTGCCTGGCACAGCACGCACAATCTGCCCTCTCTGTTTCCAATATGGAAGCAGCAAAAAGAGCGAGTGGGCTGGGCTTTTGGTAATCTTCTTTCTCTACAACATAAATTCAAGACATAGCATAAAACAAGGCAGATTCGTATTCCAGTTCGCACTGAAACAAAGCAGAAGCGTCACGTTCTGTACGTGCATGCTGGTCTGCCGGTCTTCTGGTAAAGAGTGCCTTTTGAAGCATTAGTCCTCTTCACCCAAATGTGGAGTTGGTTGATCAGTCTCATGAGTTTTGTGGGAAAAGACTGACGCTGAGAAAGCAAAGGCTCCACGTTGGTTGGATGCCAGCAACTCCGTAGGGGAGAGAGCAGTTAAAAATGCCCTAAGAAGGGAGCAAATCTCAGCTGGAACGTGCATCTTCTTAACCAGCCGCAAATCCAACCAGAAGAAAGTAGGAGTCAACATCTCAGCTTCCCAAGCTGCCTCTTGCTTTTCCTGCATGCTGCAAAAGCACCCAAGCTGCATGGCACTGTTCTGGCACCTTGCCTGGTGCAAAGGCAAGGGCCATCCCTGCTCCCTCTGGCCAGAACTGGGTTCCAGCCATTGTGGTGAGATACTGATCACATCCCACCCCCTCTGCACAAAACCAGCTCTAGCTCCTACAGCTATCAGCTGGAAGGGAGAGAAGAGCTCAAACGCAATGCAGTGAGAGGTATTTTTAGATTAGTGATTGATGCTCCTGCTGTCATGGGTAGGTGGCAATCAGATGAACAGCACCTGGGGATGAACAGAAGTGAAGGAGAGAAATCAGGTTTCCGCTCAGGTGCAAATGCACCTGGTTAGCTAATCCCCACTTCCCTTTTTCTTTTCTTTCTCATTTCTTTCCCACTCTGTGTATTCTTTGAGTAATAATTCCAGACCCACCCTACAACTTCAGTTGTATCACTGCTTTGCAATTAAATTGGGGTCTCAGAGCCCTGTGATGGCTTAAGAGTAACTTCTCTTTAGCACTGTGCCTTAAAATGTAGTAGTATGCAAGTGAAGGGAGAAGACTTTTTTTCTAGCTGAAGTCAAGAGACAATGTATAGCATGCTGGTGATCTCCATAAACTCCTCTATTCCCACTGTTATTGATCAGGACACATTAAGCAATTTGTTCATGAAAACACTCATCTGACGAGGTTCTCTCCTCTGTAGGTCTCATCAGAGTAATATGTGACAACTCAGAGAGGTGTTTGTGCAAACAGATGCCCAGGAAGTAAATCCAATACAATACAGGTCAAAATGATTTGTGCCTGCTTCTTTTAATTCCTAGCTTTAAAAGCCTTATTCTTAATTTATGTTTCTAAATGGATGAACATAGTAATTGCTGTTGCTCCCCTTGAATCCCATCAAATCTGAAATCAATAAGAGCTCCATTTCAGGGCCCAACAATAATAGCCTGGCTAGGTTAAGCAAGCGCACTGAACAAAATCCATAAAGCTTCATTCATGCTTCTTTCTAGGATACTATGAAAACTGTTCATTCCAAAGGTCTATCTGTCTGCCTACCTTCACTGTCAAAGGGTTGAGGAGTTGTTCTTTTAATGGCAGTCCATGAAATGAATCCATGTGCAGCATCAACACAGGTGTTTTTAATAAAAATGAAATATATTTATTTAGAATCTTTTAGATGTTGGTCTTGGCACTGTATGTACATGGAAGTGAGTCAACCCTTAGGCACTGGGTTGTGGTTGCGTTAGGCCAGATGGGAACTCCTTGTGACTCCAGCACCATCAGCTCTGCTGGGTGGAGGAGAAGCAGTTTTCTGACTCATAGTGCCACAAAATAAATGAAGCCTGGTTTTAAGCTAGAAAACTTGCAAACAATAAGATGCTTATTGTTGCAGCTTAAACCAGTGAGCTCTAAGATGAGCACGTGGGTCATCAGTGGTGTGTGTGTCTGCAGACACACGTTGATCTTCAACTGCCCAGCTTCAGTGGTTGAACATCTGAGAAATATAAAGGGAGTAACAGAAAAGAACAGAAGGGCTTGCATCCAAGCTGAGAAAAGATATACGAAGAAATGTTGCTACAACTTATGCTGACGTCTAGATATTTCCTTCTTGACTAGTTTTGAGGTGTTTCAACACTTTTTCTGCAGCTCAACAGTAGCAATGTCATCACTGAATTCCTTTGAAGCTCTTCTTGGCATGCTTGTGCAAAATTGCAAAGGAACTCAGGAGAGCACCTGAAGTAGGAATACCCAGTGGAAATTTATCAAGGAGAATATTATGTGAGCTTCAAACAGATCAGGTTGTGAAGGCTGGGGAAGACACTTAGGAAATAAAATATAAATCTGCCACACTTTCAAACTTGATTTCAGTGTTTGGTAAGTGTACAGTATGTTTCTTTCATAATCTTTGAGACATTTAATCAATACTAATCTGATGGTGGATGATTCTTCTTTTTTCTTAAAGAGGATTAATGTAACACAATCCGAACACAGACTTCAGCCTGGACTCAAGGCCTGTACACTACATAAACGCCCTCCTTTTTGCCTGGAATGTACTTCGAAGTAAAAGCAAACACAAAGAAAACTCAGTATACACTGAGGATGCCAATACACATTGTTCTCTCCCACAAGAGACAAGTTTACACTGCGGACGTGTGGATTTTGAAAAAGGAGGGAATTTGACAATAAAGGGAAGGGACAGCAGCGGTTATGTCCACTGCCCTCAAGGCAGCAAAGCAACCGGAAGTACTCATTCCAGAATCGTATGTTTGTCCAAGATCTGGTCATTTTAATGTCTTCCTTTATACAACGAGAAACAAACTTCATTCGGAAGAAAGCATCCAGAAATCCCATCCCAGCCTCTGGGGAAAAAAACCGCACCCAATTCAACGAAATAAATTTTTTCTATGTAACTTTTTAATTCACCCCTGCTGATCACAATTAAATCACTTTTTCACACCTGCCTTTTTTACATTGATATGGCAATAGCACAATTCCTAAGTGAGAGCAAAAAAGAATTTTCTCGTGGATTTAATCACTGATAGGAAACGTTTTTCCTCGCTGCTCCTTAATTTTGCTAAAAGCATGTTTTCCCAGCACCATAACTCTGCAATGAATGCAAAGAAATTCAATAAACTCCGTTGCCATGGCTGAATGTTACAGACAGTGGAGGCTGTTTCCAGTCTTGCTCGTGCCAGTGCTAAAACCAGGCATCTTCATTTGTCAGGCTGTTTCTCTACTTTCCTCAGTTTACTCCCTGTCCCTGTTCCGCAGGACCAATGACTACAGGACAGCTTGGCAGTTGCTCTGGGACTGCATCAGAACTACTGCTTGATGACCGATAGGGAGTGCCTAGCTGTCTCCTAAAGCAGTCACACATCTTCAGCAAAGGTCAAACGCCTGCCCACGCCTTGGGAGCAGCGCGGTTGTGGCACGCTCCTTGCTCTCGCCAAGAGCACAGAAGGGAGCTCTCAAGCAACTGCTACCTCCAGGTGCCTCTGAAGCAGCCTGAGCAAGCAGGAGCTCATTTGCAGCTGGGTGAACTGGGAAAGACCTCTGACCCCAGACTGATGGTACAGTGTTTTCTTCCAGAAGCACAGCGAGGCGTGCCCCAGCAAGGCACCACGGCTGCGCTTCGGCAGCACCGAGACCCCTTGGAGTTAGAGGTAACTCCTCTCTGCTGTCTTTGTAAAGGAAAAGCATCATAGTAGGAAAATGTTTCAATTTGCTAAATAATGACTCCTGTAGCACCATTTCTCCTTTGAAAAAGCCACTTACAGACCTGTAGTAAGGACACATATTTCAGGAAAAGGTACAAAAGCCACAATGCAAAGATTCAAGCTTGACGTTTATCCTCAGGCACAAAGTAGCAGCAGACTCAATGGCGAGGCCAGAAAGCTCCGTTAGCTCTCTGGATGAGGCCTGATTTCAACACTTGGCTACAAAAGTTGTTCTCCTCTGCCACAAACAAATCAGCAAAGTGCCGTTTTGAAATCATAATGCCTGTAAAGGGCAACTGTGCATGTCCTGACCCATAAATAATCACTTCTGAAGAAGGGCACATGCAGAAAATGGGTGGTAATTCCTGAAAGTTGTTACATTTCTGTCTTACACCACCCTCTGCAATGACTGGTACCAGTCGAATAGCTTTGTGGATGAAATATAACTCCTCTTGCACTCATTAAAGTTACTCTACTGTAAATACTGCAGCAAACACAGGCTAGAAAGGACATGCCAAGAATCTACTAAAATTGCAGTATCGAGGAAATGTGAGCAGAGTCCTTTAACCAGGCTGGTGCTGCAGCCACAGTTCTGCTGGCATCATCCCAGATCAAGCTAGTACATGGTTCCCTGAAAATCTTTGTAGATGGGAAGCTTTAGAGACAGCTGGGCTGGCTTGCAAAGACATATTAGTTCACCACACTCATGTTAAATTGTGTTCTCCTCGTGTCCAAAGTAAAGGACACTGCAAATGTGTTTTTAACCCTTCCACGGGTAACGAAGCCCAGCACTCTCTAACTGCAAATACAGAACCGGTTACTTCCTCTGTCCCCAACAACAGAAAACCTCAACCCAAACCCTACCATTCAGAAGAGCTTTCCACATGACTATCATGCAGTGAGCTCATTGACTATAAGCTTGGACTATATTGCTTTTATTGCTGGTGTTCCTACACTAGAAACTCTGAAGTCCTTAATATACATCTTATAAATAAAATGCTGGACACGTGCGTTGGGAATTAATTACTCCAAACTTTTTAATGAATTTGCAATAACATTTCAACAGCTGACTCCTCTTTTCAGGTGCATTCCCAGGCATCTGGAGAGAAACTAGAATAAAAAATACTCCCAGACTAACATTCCTGAAAGTCTAACCCATGGCCAGCATTTGCACGCGCCACACGGTTCACTGCCTGGAGGGAATGTGCTACAGCGGGTAAAAGCTGCAAGGTAGAAACAGAGCTACTGGCTAATTATTTGAAGGGCATGCAAGGGGTTGCCAACATCAAAGGTGTGTTTTAGCCAGCCATGGTGCAGGGGAGGACTGCAGTATGCTGGGAGTTGAAGGCATGCTACCCTACTCTAAATACTATTTTAGTATTTAGCTATTTTAGTTCGGGTTTGCCACAGGGAAAGGCTTTAGCCAAACTGTTACCGTGAGGCTGCATCAGAAGAAAAGCCTATGCTATGGCAGTATAAATGCCTAGGCGAGAGACACGTCTTCCAGGGACCCAGAGTGGAGCAATCGCTGTATTCTACTACAGAAAAGGGACCTTGAGGTTTTATGATCACTCCCATCCTTATTGCAAAGCAAAATGGTAATTGTAAGAGTAGCTCAAAAGCGTGGTTGATTTCTAACGGGACAGCATCCAGCAATCCTTCCTCCCACCCCAACCTTCCCCCACCCCTCAAAAACCAGGGACTTTTGCAGTAAGCTGCAGGAACGTGCCTTTTGCATTTTTATCTCAGCTCACCGCAATACATGTGGATTCCCATCAATATTTAGTCTTAAAAAAAATTGGTTAAATCCATCATAAATATTAAACACCAGAGTATACTGGCAAGTTTCCCTGAAAACAAACTTCAAAACATAATCTTCAAAAAAGATGTCAAGGCCCTTGGGAGAACTGACACTGGCACATCATCAGATGTCGTCTTATAAGGCTAAATTAAGCATCTGACCAGAGTTTAATTTCTGTAAAAGCTCATGCTAATTTAAATTGCTTTAGATTTAATTAAAAATGCTTTTCTATAGAGATAATAATGTAACTCTGTTAATTAGTATCAAGTGGCATCTAGAGGGCATATTTAAAAACTAATCTGGAGAATAAATAGAGCTAATTAACAGTCAGAATAATGCTTTATGATTGTCTTTTGTTTATAAATACTATAACGTTCAAGATGCTATTAGATGAATTTGGTAATTAATATATATCAAAGTTATTTTTTAATGCTCTTTTAACTAAAGAGTACTTCTTACACACCATTTTTAGACATTCTGAACAAGTTTCAAGTCTGGAGGAAGGGGGGAGGGGGGAAGGAGAACCGCTGTATGACGTACCACATGCGAATTCAATTAGGACCAGCTCATTCATCTCCCATAACACAGTCCGTGTGTGTTTATGAGCCCCCGGGGACCAGCCAGTGAGGCACTAGCTCGCGTCTACGTGCTGTTTGCCAAAGCGCACAGCTGACCGTGGCAACGGCTGCGCAGGGGAGGTTTGCACTTCACCCCATGCACAACCCCAGAGGCAGCAGCACGGTGCTGTTTAACAGGAAGAGAAGTGGTAGATTTTGCCTTCAAAATCTAAGCCTTGCAAAACCAGAGCTGCTATTGTGAGGAATGAGAATGGCTTCGAGGTTTGTTGTAGCATCTTTTAAAGCACCATGAGGTGCTCAAATACTACAGGAATGAAGCCCGTGAAAGAAAGGAGCGCTAATAGTGAGCATGTGCTGCCATCCGTTCCCACCACGAAAGCAGAGGAGATGGCTGGGCAGCTGCAGGCACTGGCAGATGAGCTTGGAAGAAAAAGGGCAGATCACATTTGGTATAAGACTCAATTTCTACATGACTTTTTGCAGGCAAACACGAGCTCCTTCTGAGTCATCTGGATCAATGCAGCCGCTGAGCTCCAGGCTGGCTCTGAGTATGGCAGAAGGAACTGCTGCCTGCATCTGTAAAAGGCCGTGTAGATGTTACCAGAGCTGACCATGGCCAAAGGGCGCAGAGGGCTGCCCTTGTACTCAAGCGGAAGTTCCTGTTATCCCCCAATCTCTCTGATGATGACAGGTTTGCACTAAATGCACTGGATGACTGGATGCACTAAATCAAATAAAATCATTGAAGTACTCTAAATTACATCATGTATGAAAAGCAGAGGGGACCAGTTCTGTCTTTCTGTGTCCTTTAATGGTTACAAACAAGAGATAAGTCCCCAAAATACAATTAAAATAAAAAGCACTTTTATTTGGTAATATGCACTACCCATCCTGTGCAATTTTTGAAGAACCATCAAATGCAGCACGTGTTCTCCTTATACTTGTTTTTTATCCATAATTGTGTGTATTCCTCCCTTTTTTAATGTCTTGCTAATGTTGAAAAATCCTTTAGTTACCCAGAGCAGAGACCATTTCAAAAAAATGAAAGCACCTCTTTTCTCATGACAAGGCTTCAACGTTACTTTGTAGAACAAACTTTCAGAATCAACTTTGAAGAGCATACAAAGAAAAGAAGTAATTATCATCAACAAGATTAAAAGCTAGCCACAAGCCAAATAACCGCTGCTCTAACCTCTGTGAGATGACTTTCATGCCAGATTGCAGACATACACTTCCTTCTATAACACGTACATGTTCATCAATAACAAGTCGAGATTATTTACATAGCGTAGTTAGGTGTCAGCAGACGCATACCAACAGCACCTGAGATCCCAAACACCAGAAAAATGATCAAAGGAATTTGTCTGTATACTACAAGTTGGACTAGCCTCAAGTGCAGACAAAAACACTGGAAGAAATATGAACATATGGTGTAACACTGCCCAGCATGGCAAACAGCCATGGCAAACACTTTCGGAGATAAAATTAGATTGGGGATGCAAAGCTGGAGGAAACCAAAGCCAGGCATGAACTCCGAAAACTTTTCAGCTCAAGGTCACTGAAGTACTTGTCATGTAACATCACCAGTGGTACCCTTCTGCCTTTTCTGATAGATTTGCGTAAGCCAAATAAACTCTGAGAAACACTCAGCAGCAGATAAAAAGGAAAGCACACTTCAGTGGTTAGCAGTCTTTTTGATGCTGTTTATTCTGGAGAATAAAACAAGGTAGAAACTCAAAATAACTTGAAACTAATTGCTGTCTTCTCCAAAGAAGAAAACAACCAAAAAGCAGTATTTTTGTAAGTACATAATCTGAAAAGGAGTACACGCAACTTGTAAGAAAAAGTTTCTGTATGTTTTTAAGAACCTATGATGTAAATCTCTCTAATTTTAAGGTCTCCAAGAGAACAGTTAAAAACTGTGGCTTCCTGACTTCATCCACCCTGCACAAAGACTGCAGAATTAACGAGCTCTGACGGGTGCCATGTGAAGGGAGATTGGTGGTTGAACATGGATTGTGAGAAATGTTTCCCAGCTCTGTAACACTGCAGACTTTTGAATGGTCCTTTTCAAAGTTTTAAGCTAAAAAAGATACTGCTAATTTTGTGAAGTCCTACAGAACTCCCCTAACTTCGTATAGCCGGTGACTGAACTAGCCCAGTATGTAACAGTGACCTGCAAAGAGCTACACCTGGCCTGTGTATGAAGAGGAACTGTCTAGAATAGCATGACATCAGGTAACGAAAGATACTAAGGGTTGGATACAAAGCCCCATTCATGATGGTTAGACTCTGAGGTGCTCTTTTTAAGCACCCTTTACATTACACATATAATATGTACTTATAATATGCTACATAATATGTAGAAATAATAATAATACTAAAAATTACTATATATCATGCTAAGCTCGTCATTGATCTCTGCTTTTAGGAGCTTACCAGAGAAGTAAGGAACAATTTGGAGCGAACCGATGCATCCAAACCAAGCCATTAGAAAACAGGTACCACTGCATCCACAGAGACCAGTGGCAGTGATGCGACTGACTGCTAGCAATACTGAGCTACCCAGTCCGTCCTACACGAAAACATTCACGAGCAAATCTGAGACTAACCAAAGAGCATAGATGGAACTGCAGAGCAAGAGAATCCAAAATCCTACGAGGCAATTTCATATAACTGTCAAATCGACTTTATGATTTTACAATGACCATAATTATTTCTTTTCTGTTTAAAAAAAAAAGTTATCCAACCAAACAATAAACACTCCCCCCCTTCCCCAAACCCAAAGTGTATCCTCGTTTTATTAGGAAGATGTAAACGTAAAGCCTAGCAGTCATGATAGCTAGGGAGGCAGATACTGCACAGGCAAAAGGAGAGCTCAAGCTGCCCTGTCTGTCTTGAAAGGTGGCATCGGCCTCTCCCTCCCTTGCACAGGACACTTAAACCCACCCACAACATCACTGGAAATGGCTCAGAGAGGCACAGTGAGCTCATGCATGTGGCTATGGAAAGATACCTAACATAAACGCCACCAAACTCTTCAGAGAATTAATGTATGGTCCTAATTTCACGTTAACTTTTTCACTGCAAGTCTCCTTCTTGGTGTTTGCTTCAGAATGAAGGAGGAGCTGGTGGAAACAATGGGATCAAACCCACGAAGCCTGAGTTTTCTCTGTGCACAGCAACTGCATCCACAGAAGCATCCTTAAAGCGAGCCCTCCCTGTCCTTCATCCCAGACACGAGAACATCTTTGTTCGGTTTCCAAAGCTGGTTTTAAAGCCACGCCACTGAGCCAGACAAACCACTTCCAGGGGAGTTTCTTCTGGAGGGGAAATAGCATATTGTGCCACTTAAGAATTCCCTCAGACAGAAACTCCTGGCCACTGCGCGCTTGGGGAAGATTGAAAGCAATAAAGACAGTGAAAGGATTTGTCTCCCAAAGAAACTTTCCTCAAGCAGGAAGGAAAGTCAGGCAACACTTTTACAAAATTTGAAGAGGCGCATATTAAAACAGTGATTTAGTGACAATCTTTTACCTAAAACTCTCAATCTCTCTGCTCCAACCACCACTTCGTTGTCATCTGCAGAAAACAGCAATTTTCCAGAGAGGGTTTTCACCTCAAATTTTTGGCTGTGTGCTTCCACTGCTAGGGGACCTAGAAGGAAGAAGAGATTTAGCACAACTTTTGAGTGAAAAGTATAAGAAAATCTCATAGAGGCTTCGCACACTTGATAAACCCATCTGCTGAGATCATCCTAATAGCTCTGCAGATACAACCTGCATCTGACATACCGAACAGGGAGGTCTGTGCTTTTCAGAGGGTGCACTCTTGTTAGAAACAAGTATGTTCAAATAACAACCCCTCTATTTCTTCCTATGTTTTTGCTAATGATTAGGTATGTCATAAAATGACCGTTAAGCTTGGTATAGCTGGGCAATTTTTACAAAAAGACAGACCCACATGTGAAGTAGCGATGAATGGACCCAGCCATGCTTTGAGAGTACTGGTGCAGCTGTGAGAGGCATCAAGAGTTCCTGAGTCCATTTTGCTTGGACTGATGCTGTGGTGTAAAAGACTCTTGTTTTTTCTGCCCGTTAAATGTACCTGGATTAAAATTGTATCAGTGTCATGTACAGTCCAATTAAAAAAAAAAAAAACAAATGCAATCATACGAGCAAATGTTTTCTTTTAGACCGTTTCAACCATCTGCAGGCCAAGACAACGGCAGAGCCTCCCATGCTTCAGAAAGATTTTAGATGAGTAAAACTTTCCTTTGTAGCTCTTATTTCAATTCTGCTGCTTCTCCTGCAGGCTGCTGGGCACCGAAGTGCCAGAAAGCCTCTGGCAATGTGTTTTGTTGAGGAGCCTGATGAACATCAGCTGTCTGAATAGCAATTCTGTCCAGGTTTGTGGCTCAAAAGCTACAAACAGCATGCTCCTCAGTTACCGACTAGGCTAAACTTCGGACAAATCACCATCTCTCATTCCTGCACAACTCAGCCCAAGCCACAGCCTCCCATGATACTGCATGAGGCTGATCGGACCTTGCATTAAATCTGGCCATCTTCACGACCAGTTTTGTTTTTCAAAAGACAAGAGCGAGAAGACCTGAAAGCCAGTATTTTCTCATAGGCAGTTTCTAACTGCACCCACACCCACATCTGCCTGCACAGGTCATCCCTCTTGGCATCAGGGCACATGAAGAATTGCATGCATGGTTCACACTCCAGAAAAGTGAGGCTATGCCGAGATCCCTGGAAATACTTAAAAATCTTGCTGCCATTCTAAGAAAAAACAGTATTTTCGAGCTCTAAGTTTGATTTGTATCTTGCTAATTAACTGCTTCCCTACTCATCACTGCAGCACGCGCTACGCGGGATGTCTTCACTCCGCTCTGAAACCAAAGCCGCTGCCAAACGCAGAAACGAGCTCAGTAACCTGAATATCACATCAGGAGATGTCACTGACTGCACCCTCCCAGGTACTTGTGACATGGAGGTGCTCAAGTGAACCAAATACCCTCTTGAAAACATATGGAGAAACAAAAAACTAAACACGCTCATTCTGAATGTGAGAATCAGGGAGCTTGGGGTTGATTTAATTTCTTTCCTCCAGGCAATTTTCATGCGTGCTGCTTAAATCATTGCTTATTGAAGCTGCATATTTAATTATTTAATACTGTGACTAGAGGCCAAAATGTTACATAAGCAAACCAAACAACCCAGTCTCACGCAGAAACAACATGTTTATGGATTACTGGCTCTGCCACACAGCAGTACTTCTCCCAGTCCCTAGATAAATCTCAGTACATAAAGATCTACTCTATATCATATATGTATATATAATATATTACCATATATACTGTACTAGGCTCTTTCAACCCAAATTACACATGCATTCATTCAAAGGCTGCTGTGTGCTGGGGACTTCTGAAACACCCATTTCCCCATCAAACACACTCACGCTTGGGAGCAGGAGAGCGTTCTTCAGCAGCAGAAAGGCACAGAATGCTCCAGACTGCAAAGTGTCCCAACCCCACCACAGTTATTCCCAAGATCTCAGGCAAGTTAAAAGTGTCTCAGGAAAAGCTTGTGCCTGTTACAACAGAAATGTCAGCCTGCATATGTTCTTCTTGATCCTGAAGTTGTACAACTAACCTTTCTGTCTCTGGATTTGCTTTCAAATGAAAACGATGGTCTGCTTCGTTATCAGAACGCACCAGCCAGCTGCCTCTCCAGCACGGCTTTCATGTCTCTAGCTTTGTTTCTACAAAGTGGAGCAAAGTTTTCATTTGTACTTCACAAGACACCTGGGCCCCCCTCCTGTGTGCTGTCTAAAGTCAACGCAGCATCCCACAACACACCCGCTTTCATCCCTTCTTAATTCTTCCATGTATCCTTTCCCCCTCCTTACCTGTTACAAGGCGAGTAAGGACTTTAGTCTTCTCATTGAGGATGTTCACTGTTACATTTCTGGCAGACTGGAAGTACAGTGGATTGCCCTGGAACGAGACCACGAGAGCAAGCACGTGAGACAGGGATGGCTGCCTGAGACCAGCCTGCTTGAGACACCTGGGGCTTTGCCTAACGCTGCTGGGCTGCTAATGGCCCCCAGGTTGGGCGTGTGGTTGAGGTGCAGGTTACCCTGCATTAATTTTTATTGTCCAGGATAAAACCATAGCCCAGACCTCTGTTTGGCCCAGGTAATGTCGCAGAGACCAGCCTTGTTCTAGGGATGGTTAGCTTTATTGCCAGGATGAGCCAACCAACCTGTTATTTCGAATGTACAGGTGATAAGGGACCTGACCTAGGCTTGCAGAAGGCCATGGTGTTTTGGGAGCGTGGCTGACTGCAGCAGCACATTTCAGAGTCAAATCAGCAGTAGTACACACAGCTTCAGATGACTCCAATGGGTGACTGTGTCTGCCTACCACAGGGCTATGGTGAGTGAGCCATTCCTAAGGGCTATGAACGAGAAAAGCCTTATTAACCTGTAGAAAGTGCCTTTGATCTCAAAGCCCTTAAGAACCATCCTGCATGTACCACCATCACATCCCAGACTGAGATGCCAGCTTGGGACCAGACTCATCCCAGCAGGTTTGGAGATACACAAGACATGTCTTGCCCACTCCCCACTTGACCACACAGATTTCTACCCATTTTTCATTTTTATGCTTTAAATGTACCTCTGAGAGAAGAGCTAGAGCAGCTGTTAACACACAGGAGCCACACAGCTACCTGGCAGCATCCACCTCAGGTATTTCTCCCACAGAGCAAAGCTGAAGAAAACCCACAGAGAAAACCATCTGGCTGCTTCTGTGTACAACTGCGTTCAAGACACCTGGGAGCTTGTGTTTTCTCCAGGCAGCTCCAGTCCACACAGCTGGTTTCTCAGGGGCTATTAGCCACCTACGGCACTGGCACAGGGTGACCCCAACTTAAATCAGCCAAAAATCTAATGTGCGAGGTGGAAATTCACTACTGGTATCTCTTTGCAGCGTCTAAAGCAGAGAGCTGATTAAATTAATCAACTGGCTAAGCCATAGGATGGGTAGAGGGGATAAATTAGAAAGAAAATCAGCAAGGACTTGAAAATTTTAGGTCCATGTGCTTCTTCCACCAAAATCTTTTTCCCGTGTTTCAAAATCTTTCCGTTAGAAATGATCAGGGTGGGGATAGAGGATCATGCAGGTCAGATATGTTCTCCTTGCCTCCTGAATTTATAAGGAACATAACCAATATTTGCACAGATGCCATTTTTCTGGATCACGGCAGGAGGACTGTCTGCTTATAAACCATAGCAGGAACAGAGGAATTCATTCACTGGAGTCCCGTGACGTACTGGAGCTTCACGGAACACTTCCAGTGATTGGTAAATGATTCCCAGCAGTGCCTGCAGAAAACAAACCTCAAAAAACTGAAACAAAACCAGCCCCACATGTGACCAAATATTCACAATAATTACATTTGTTACATTAACTGTTTGTACTGTGTGTAGCCATGGGATCAGACCTTCAGCAAAAAAAAAAAAAAAGAGAAAAAAAAGGCAGAAATGGGATTTATTTCATCAGTTATAACCAGACCATTATAGCTACATTCAGACTGTTGACAACTAAATTAAACTAATAAAAAGAAAAAATTCCACTTAATCATTTCCAGACCTGGGACAAGTTTCAGAAGCTCCTGGTGTCTATGTCTCCTTATACACTAAATGGGGACAAATCATCCTTATATACCTCTGTGATGTGTTTGCTTAAGTAATATAGAACATGAAACTGAAATATGGTTAATAAGTTAGAACTAAGGAGCAGTGGCAATAACTGGTAATGATTTTATTAATTGTTATTTGTGATCTTCTAGAACCTAGAAATTAAAGTTAATTCCTATTTTATGTTGAACAGCACAGAAGAATAAAAAAGATGGTTTCACTTGAATACCCACTTGATCTTCTACTAATTCTCCACAGCCCTGAGCAGGGACCTAATCTGCACGCCCTCAGTGACAGCAGTTTACTGCTACATTTTCATCTTACGATGAAAGATACTCTCTTACAGATGAAGGATATTTTTAAAGGCAGAAAGCTACAATCTGCATAATCTGTAGTCACAGGCGAGACTAAACCCACGCCCTATGAAGCACAGGCAGGTCACATTTTTGACTTGCATTATTCGAATTTTGTTTAGAGAGTTACGCAAGAGGCTAGAGTGTACTGAAAAGGCCAGGAAACCTTCCAGTCCAAATTCAGGGAGGAAAAATCCTGCACTCCCCTTGGCTTTGAAACTCTGTTACTGATCTGATTAACAGGAGACTGCACTACAGAAATACTACAAGATAAGCCAAGTGGTTAACATAAAGAGTCACAGAAAAAGTTGCTCCGAAGAAGTCTGACAATATAAGCTAAGAGCTGGTATCCGCCTACGAAAGACTTAAAATACATAATCAGAATTTGAAATGCTTACCCCAGCAGAGTCATCTCATTCACTGATTCAGAGCTCAGACCCATGCCGCCTTCAAAAAACTAAAATTTCCCTAATGGAAGAGTTATGTTTTTATTGGTCTGCAGGTAAAGAATATTTCAAGCACTTAATGCAATGCCCGCTCTCATTTCCATAATTCTTCTTCCATTAAGAAATGAAAAAGAGTTGAAAAAATTACTCCCTTTTGTTGAAAATTCTGCAGATTTTCTGTCCATCACCTTCTGTTTACAAAGGTAACAACATTGCCATCTTTTACACACTGAACATTTAAAAAATATTTCCTCTGTTGCAAGCTTAGTGATGATGTCAGCTTCCTTCCATCCCAGAGAAAAAAAATAATTAAAGCATTAAAAAATTCTTAGATAAAATTATAACTGAAAAGACAAAACTTTTCACTTCTCTTACACTTTCACATTATCGTGACACAAAATTAAGTATTCTGATGCACATGAACAAGTGGAAATCTAAATCAATACGGCATCATCACCCCAAAATAATTATGTAGTGAAGCAATATTCTCATAAACTGTCATAACACTTGACAGAGTTAGAATATCAACATGCAATAAATAAGCACATCTGACTCTAATTGTAACACTGTGAGTGTGAGGCACAAACATTTCTGAAGTATGATAAGCAACAATCCAGTTCCAGATCTTCAGAAATAAATTATATTAAAGAAGTAAATACATTTTACTCTTGGGATTGATGCAAAGAAAATGGAAGTGAATGGAAAACTGGATTAAGTATTCTGTTGGGTTCAGCAAATCAGGGAAAATAATCTTTTTGTCTACCTGTTTCCTGCCCAAAAGGTTCAACCCAATTCTTCAGAAAAGTACATTTGAGATAAAATACATCTGATACCGTCGATCGCAAAATAACCCGACGTATTTCTGTGCCTGCATGCTCTCAGATGTACGGAGAAATCTCTTTCCCCGCCATTTGTTCTCTTCCTCTCATCACAAACCCAACGAGGTTCCCCACACCTCTCTTCGCACAAGCCGAGGCTGCTCCCAGCCCACATGCTGCCACTGCCTTGATCTTAATGCCCAGACTCGGCTGTTAAGATTTTAACCTATTTACAACGACCCTCTACAAGAACCTGTGTGGTGTGAGCAGAGTCCCAGCTCGCGCTTCTCTTTGCCACCCCATTGCTCTGCACTGAACTCCAGCCTTTGACTGAGCTTCCTATGCAACGCTGCAAATTAAACCACCTCCTTTCAGACACTGCTTTACATTACTGTTTTTTTCCAGTGGTTCCTTTGATCACGTGGCTGGAGAAACTGAGGTAAAGACCTTGATGGGTGTAGGATGCATTTTTGCCCCTTCTGCACATTTTCCTATTTGCTCTGTATTTATTTATTTTCCTTGCAGGACACAACGGAGGATCCCACCCTGCTCTCGGCTGCAGCTCCATTTCTGGAGGGAGGTGAGGCTGGATCTCTTAAGGACTCTTTGGGCTGGTTATCTGCTTCCAGACCACCACGAATCTACTATTCAACTCTGCAGGAAATCCTGCACAGTAAATACATTATTCTGTCTCTCACCGCAGCCCCTCATAAGCAGACCCAATGGCTTAACAATAACACAAATGTTTTTAGACACACGGAAGCAGTTGCCACAGCTACTCTATATTAAAACGTTGGACACATGCTGCAGAATAAAGATTGTGGCGAGTGGAAATATGTCAAAACAGTATAGTTTGTTTCCTCGGTAAGCAGTGAGGTAGCCAGTAAAACGCAGAAGACTTTGCAAAAGATACTGACTGATTTGTTTGCTAGGTTAAACACATGGCAAAACAAGCCCTAACGGCTCACTAGCTGTCTGTCTTTGGCTCCCTTTGGAAGAGATGCTAAAAACTCCTAGATCAGAGACTAAAACAGAAAAAGCGCTTTGACTGACAACCTTTATTTGCAGCTGAAGCAATCCAAACCAGTGCTGTCTTTAAGGAACTTTAATACTTTAACAGATGTCCTTTGACTGTTTCAAGGAATTATTAAAACTATTTGCAAAACCATTTAAATTTTAAAAGGCAATTTTAAAATAATGCATCACGGTCAGCATGTTTGTAACGTGAATGGTCAAAAGGAGCAGCTTTGATTTGATCCCGTGATTCCTGTGGGAATACTTCAACAGTTGATTCCTGAGGAATGCATTGTAATTCAACGATTTCACAGGGTAAGTGCGACTGAAGCTTGTGGAAATAATGGAAATGGTGAATTTCCTGCAGGCTTGATTAAGTAATGGGAAAAATCAGAATATTAAAACATAATCCAGGTTGGCAAGGAGCAGTCTATGAAGAAGCTGCTCACAGCACCATTTTCCTGCTCAGTGGTACCTCTCACCGACATTACAGAAAGCAAATACTACTCTGGTATGGACTGTCAGAGGGCAAAAGCTCGTTTTCTGTAAAGCAAGCAGCCAGCCCCCTACGAGAGCAAAGGCTCCCCGTCACCGAGCCTACAGCCACTAGCAGCACACTCACTCGCCTGCACCCTTGAGTGCTGTTCTGAGGAGATGCTGATAGAGGGGAAGTATTCACGTGGGTTATAACAATTGTGCCTCACCTAAAAAATCCACTGCGCAGGCTTGAAGGGTGTACTCATGTTTGCAAAGCCCTGTAGCGACAGGCGAGGGACAAAACAGCAGGTGAAAAGGTGCACTGGAAGCCGCAGACCCAACCCTGCATGAGACCTTCCGCTGT